>NW_020943787.1:183554-246036 GCF_900497805.2 Vombatus ursinus | reverse complement strand
AAGGAAGGAAGGAAGGAAGGAAGGAAGGAAGGAAGGAAGGAAGGAAGAAGGAAGGAAGAAAGAGAAAGAAAGAAAGAAAGAAAGAAAAACTGAATACACAAATATAGATTTTGTCCTGAAAAATGCACCTCCCCACCTTTGCAAAGGACAAGGACAACACGTGTAGAACACTGCATAAAATGTCTGTTAGTTTTGCTTTACTGCTAGTTTTGTTCCCTTTTTAATTCTTTGTTATAAAGGATGGCTCTCAGAGAAACATATTGGAAAATGCAAGGGACATAAGAAGATGTTAATAAAAACTTTTAAATAGAATTAGGATTTGAACTTAAAACTCCCAAGCCAATTCTCATCCCACTATACCTTACAGCTTCTCCTCTTTGCCACATTATATCATGTTTTTTACATAAAATATTGCACCCCTTTCTCAAATGAAAAGAATGCACCAAAGCATTATCCTCAAAAAAAAAAAAAGTAAAAACTATGGGGCAGCCAGGAGGCACAGTGGATAGAGCACTGGCCCTGGAGTGAGGAGGACCTGAGTTCAAATCCGGCCTCAGTCACTTGACACTTACTAGCTGTGTTACCCTTGGCAAGTCACTTATCCCCATTACCTAGCCCCCTCCCCTCCAAAAAAATCAAAACTTTGTAGCATGTCCAAGTCTTTACAATGGCAGTAGAGAGCCACAGAGTAACCCAATGTCCCTGTTATATAAGTATTTATTTTTTAAGCATCTGGCATAGACCAAGAACTGTGCTAGTGATTTGTTCTCTTCAATTACTTTCAAAAAAAAAGAAGCCTCAATTTCTCATTTTCCTTTATTTTGCAACCCATTCAACAATAAACTTCAGATAAATTGTGTGTAACTATTTTCATGGGAAATAGGCTATATATTTAAATTAAAATGTAAAGATAGTTTTAAAACTTCACTTTACCCACATTTCCACCTCTTTTTTTCTCTCAAATCTTTAACTGAAACTACTAATTTGAGCTTTATCTCTTCTCTCTTCACCTGTCAGAGTTATTTCCTTACTTTGAAGGGGGTGGGATAATCAGTGAAAATTCCCACTTTCACACAAAAATTCCCCCAGCTGTAACAGTCTACGATCTAGTGACACCTTCTTCAATGGACCCCGTGGCCTTGGGCCAGCACTAAAGAACACAAGAATGAGTGGATCTTTCCTTAAAATGAGAAATAGTTTCTATCTAAAGCCATCATCAAGCATTATCTGCAATGTTAATAAGCTAGAAGTCTTCCCAGTAAGATCAGGGGTCAAATAAAGGTGCTCATTATCACCACTCTTATTCAATATTGTACTGAAAATATTAACCCTAGCAATAAGAAAAGAAAAAGAAATTGAAGGAATTAGAATAGATAATGAGAAAACAAAATTTCCACTCTTTGCGGATGATATACTTACAGAATCCTAGAGAATGAACTAATAATTAATTGGAGTAATTAAGAACTTTGGCACAGTTGCAGAATATAAAAGAAACCTATACAAAACATCAACATTTCTATACATAATCAAGAAAGCCAAGTGGCAAGAGATAGAAAGAAATACTCCACTCAAGATAACTGTAGACAATATAAAATGTCTACCTGTCAACACAAATTCTCAAACCACAGAAACACCAAATACTTCTCACACAAATAAAGTCAACAATTGGAAAAATATCAATTGTCACTCCAGTTTGAAGAGTCCTGCTGCTCATGTCAATCAACCAGAGATTCTATAGTTCCCTGGGACACAGCCTGATTAAAAATTTGCTTATGATCAGGGCGCAGCCAGGTGGCACAGTGGATAGAGCACCAGCCCTGAAGTCAGGAGGACCAGAGTTCAAATAGGGCCTCAGACCAAACACTTGACACTTACTAGCTGTGTGACCCTGGGCAAGTCACTTAACCCCAATTTCCTTTAAAAAAAATTGCTTATGATCACATGGCCAACTCAATAAGTAAGAATTGGATTCAGGTCTTCCTGACACCAAGGTGGATCCTCTACTGTCTATCCCAGGCTTCACCTCATGCTTGTATTAATACAGCCTGAAATCACCCTAGCTAAGACAGCTACGGTCCAGGCATAGAGCATTGGATAAACAAGCACAAGTACACACAGACACACAGACACACTTTCATGCTTCAGCAGCCAGACCAATACACACTTCAATGTAGCCCTGGTGAAATGCAGAAAAACCCCACCTGGCCTCAGCACACAGCAGAAACCATCACTAGGACCACAGTTCACCACCAGGTATGCTGCCAGACCCTTATAGCTTCCAGATGCTATCACTTGAAGCCCCAGCAGACAAGGCTAGGCCCCTGGCATACAGCACAAAAAGCTTGGGACAGTGGCCCCTGTACTTCAGCAGGACAGCTCAGCTTTAAATGCCAGACAATAGGCAAAAACATGAGCAAAAAGAAAAATGAACACTGACCATATTTTTTATGGGGACAGGGAAAATCAAAACACAAACTCAGAAGAGGACAACATTGTCAATATATCTACATCAGAAACCTCAAAGGGGAATGTGAACTGATATCAAGCCCAAAAATCTTTCTTGGAAATGCTCAAGAAGGATTTTAAAAGTCAAAGACAAATAGAAGAAAAATTGAGAAAAGAAAAGAGAGGCTTGTAAGAAAGAGTCAACAGCTTGGAAGAGGAAGGATGGGAATTGACTAAAGAAAGCAATTCCTTTCAAAATATACTTGGTGAAATGGGAAAAAAAAGTAACTGAAGAAAACAACCCCTTAAAAAGTAGAACTAATCTAATGGAAAAGGAAGTACAAAATTCACTAAAGAGAAGAACTCTTTAAAAAGTAGAATTGGCCAAATGGAAAAGGAGGTACTATAGACAATGAAGGAATATCAATACTAAACTCATAGGCACCAAGTGTTACAGCATACAGATTCTTAGAGTAGAAGTTAAGTGAATTCCAGGAAGGAATAGACAACAAAATTCTATGAGCGGGGGAACTCAACTACCCCTTCTCAGAACTACATAAATCTACTCACAAAATAAACAAGAAAGAAGTCAAAAAGGTGAATAAAATTTTAGAAAAGTTAGATATGATAGAACTCTGTTGAAAAGTGAATGGGGCTAGAAAGTAATGCATCTTTTTCTCAGTGCTCCATGGCATCCACACAAAAATTGTCCATGTACCAGAGCACAAAAACCCCAGAATCCAATGCAGAAAGGTAGAAATATTAAAAACATCCTTTTCCAATAATTATAGAGCACAATAACATGGAATAAAGGGCCATGGAAACATAGACTAAAAATTATTTGGAAACTAAATAATCTAATCCTAAAGAATGAGTGGGTCAAACCACCAATCATAGGAACAATCAATAACGTTATCCAAGAGAATGACAATAATGAGACAACATTGCAAAACTTATAGGATACAACCAAAGCAGTTCATAGGGGAAATTTTTATCTCCAAATGCTTACATGAATAAAATAGAGAAAGAATAAATCAATGAATTGGGCATGCAACTATAAAAGCTAGAAAAATAACAAATTAAAAATTCCAATTAAATACCAAATTAGAAATTCTGAAAATCAAAGGAGAGATTAATACAGTTGAAATTAAGAAAATATTGAAATAATAGCTAAAACTAAGAGCTGATTTCATGAAAAAAAACAATGAAATAGATAAACCTTAGGTTAATTTGATTTAAAAAAGAAGAAAATGAAATTACCTATATCAAAAATGAAAAGGGTAAATTTATCATCAATGAAGAGGAAATTAAAACAATAATTAGGAGCTATTTTGTTAAAAGGAGTATGCAGAAATAGAGCGTGTAGACAAAAATTTTTTTTGATGGGAAGATATAAAAAATTAAGGGTGGAGAAGGTGGGTTGCACAGGGAGAAGCAGGAAGGGAGAGGACAAATTGGGGAAATTATATCACATTTGAAATTGCAAAAGGCTTATTACAATGGAAGGAAAGAAGAAGGGGAGAGATGGTGAGTATTGCCTGAATCTTTCTCTCATCAAATCTGGCTCAAAGATGGACAAACATACACATCCAATTTGGTTTAGAAATCTATCTTACCCTATAGGGAAACAGGAATGGAGGAGGACAAGAAAACATGGGGGTGGCACTGATAGAAGTGAGGGCAGATTGAGGGACAGGTTAATCAGAAGCAAAACACTAAGGAGGAGGGACAGGGTAAAAGGAGAGAGAGAAAAGTAAAATGGGAAAAACAGAATTGAGAAAAATACATACTTAGTCATCAAAAGTGTAAATGTGAATGGGATGAATTCACCTGTAAAATGGAAACAGAAATCAGATTGGATTAAAACCCAGAATCCTACAATACCTTGTCCAAAAGAAACACATTTGAAGTAGAGATACACACAGATTAAAGGTAAAAGATGGGCACAAAATATATTATTCTTCAGTTGAAGTTTAAAAAGCGCAAAAGGTAATAATCATGATGTCAGACAAAGCAAAAGTAAAAAGGTGTCTAATTAAAAGAAACAAAGAAGGAAAGTATATCTTACCAGAAGGTACTGTAGACAATAAAGTAAGATAAATACTAAACATCTATGCCTCAAATTGTGTAGCTTCCATATTTTGAAAGAGAGGAAGTGAAATGAGTCATAGGAGGAAACTGATAGTAAATCTGTACTAGTGCACAACTGCAATTTTTGCCTCTCAGAATTAGATAATCTAACCACAAAATAAACAAGAAATAACTTAAGGAGGTGATTAGAATTTTAGAAAAATTAAATGAGACACTCTGGAGAAAAGCGTATGAGGAAAGAAAGGAATATACATTTTTCTTAGTGGTACATGGCATCTACACAAAAATTGACCATGTATTAGAACGTAAAAACCTCACAATCAAATACTGAAATGCATAAATATTAAATACATCCTTTTCAGAACAGGATACAATAAAAATTACATTTAAGAAAGGGTCATAAAAAGAGAGATTAAAAATTAATTGTAAAAGAAATAAACTAATCCTAAAGAATGAGTGAGTCAAGAAAAAATCACAGAAACAATCAAAAATTTCATCAGAGAGGGTGACAACAGTAAGACAATGAACCAAAATCTATGGGATGCAGTCAAAGTAGTACTTAGGGGAAATTTTATATCTTTAAACACTTAGATTAATAAAATAGAGAAACAACAGATGAACAAAGTGGGCATGCAACTAAAAAAGCTAGAAAAAGAACAAATTAAAGATCCCTAATTAAACAAGAAATTTCAAATCCTGAAAATAACAGGAGATTTTAAAAGAGAAAGTTAAGCAAACCGTTGAACTAATAAATAAAAGGAAGACCTGTTTTTCTTGAAAGAAATCATTAACAACTGATTAATTTAAATTTTAAAAAGAAAGAATATATCCAAAATAACAGCAGAATCTAATGGCTACACTGCTAAATGTTGAGTTGGGAAAATCTGGGTTCCCATCCTACCTTACTAGCTGTGGACACTTACCAGCTGTATGACCTCAGACAACTCTCATCACCACCCTGGGGTTTAGTCTTTTTTTCTTTTCCTCTGTAAAATGAAAAGGTTCAAGTTGTTGACCTTTGAGTTCTCTTCCAACTCTAGATCTTAAGTGTGATTTAGGGCAACTCCGTTTACCTCTCTGGGCTTCCTTCTCCACTGTAGAATAAAGGGATTGGAGTAGGTGGACTCTGAAGGTACTCTGAGCTGGAGATTTAAGCCTGTGATCATGTGGACCCATTTGTTGACTTGAGTTAAGGACTGGGTGAAGAGGGAACTGAGGCAAGAGATAGAGAACACACATAAGAGACTTACAGAAGAGGCTTTATTCAGGATGGAGGCCATGGGCCAACTGCAGGAATAGTGGTCTATGGTGTTACAGGAGCCAGATTGGAGTCCCAGCTCTGTTATTGCTTCAAAGACTAGAGTCTGCCTCAATGTCTGATTTTTATACACTACAGAGTTAATTTTTCTTCTACGCTATGCTTGGGCTTCCCTGATTTGACACTGGTAGTCTTGACCAAAACTGGCTAGTTATTTAACAATTATCCTTCATAGCTAAGAGCAGCCACTCTCTTGTACACATTTCCTCCCAGGTTTGTCCCTGTTAGTGGGCTATAGTAACACTTTGCCTCATGCACGACTTCTGGGCTTGGTTGCCCATTTCCTTGCACTAACAGGCTTGATGATCCTCTGAGATGGTCGCCTGTCTCTCTTCCAAGTAGAAGAGCATAGTCTTTGGTCTCCCCAGCTTCCAGAGGCAGAGGGGGCCTGGGACACAGTCTTTGGGATGACCCTTGACCCTCCAGCACCGACTGCCTGTATTTATTGAGGGGGCTGAGTCACCTAAGGTCTCCATGCTCTAGACAAGTTTCTCAGAGTACAAATTCCAGGCTTGGAAGTTGTCAATGGAGAGATTTTCCTTCTCTGAGAGTCCTCTACTGCCCTCAGGTGTCCAGTCCCTGTCCCTGCAGCTGTCTGATCAAGATGCCTTCTTCTCAGCCTCCAGAGGTTCCTGGCTGGATGCCTGGGTCCCCTCAGGGACTCTGGGTCTCCTGGGTGATGCTCCTCAGGGATAGGGCAGCATCCTGGAGCCTGGGAGGATCCTCAGCCTTCTGCCTCAACTTTCCTTGTTCGTTCGAGGTGGAAGTTGCCCAGCAGCAATTGCCCCTAGTTTCTTACAGCTCAGGACAGGTCAGGGGAAGACATACATGCATTCTTGGGTGTCCCCGTGTCCCTCTCAGCTCCCAGCCTGATATTGTCTCCTCATGCCTGGAGAAAGCAGGCTGAGACTCAACTGTGCCCCACACCACCCATTTCCTCCTCTGCTTTGGGGTTGTCAGGAATCCAAGTCTCATTCAGGGATTGGTGGTTTACAACTGCTGCTGCTGCTGTGCTCTTCCTTACTATGGAGCCCAGGACACCCCATCCACCTCCCTGTCCTTCCCCCATGATTTTCCATGAAGGGGCTAACCCACAACAACCCCAAGCTAAGCTCAGCTGCCACACTCCATCCCCTCCAGCCCCATCAGCCTGACCTCAGGCACCTGGGACCTTGGGCCCTCCTCCAAGTGGATTATGCTCTGGGGCCCCTCCCCTCACCAGGCTGGGTGATGGGAGTTGAGAGAGATGCCTGGGGGTGGACTCACCTCTTCTGTGGGACTGTCATCACAGAGCACTCTCCCATCTCTTCTTCATCTTCTTTCTCCTCTGGGTAGAGACTAACTCTGCCTCTACTGTGACGACACTGTGCCCGTTCCTCCCGTTCTTGGCCAAAGTCAGTCCGCTTCGTCTCTGGAGGTGGAAGAGGATGAGAATGAGGATGAGTGGAGGAGGAGGAGTGAATTCCCTTTTCCCCTAAGTCTGGAGGGGGTGGTTGTGTGGTGCTGGAAATTTGCTTGCCTTTAGTCCTCTCCCCTTCTCTTCTGCCACTATACCCTCCCCACCCCAACCTGACAGATCCCAGAAATTCCTTCATTTTTCTGTGTGGGTGTGTATGAGGTAAGCCTCCTTTCCATTCCTCCTGCCACTACCCCTCCTGCTACCCCTCCTACCCCTCCTCATTCTCCCCCCTTTATATTCTCTTCTTTCTCCTCTTGAATCTTCTCCTGAACTTCCACCAAAAGTGAAGTGGCTAACTTGATCTGGATTTCCATAGGAAAAGGTGTGAGATCCCCATCTTACTTCCTACTTTTTGAACAAGCCAGGGGCAAGCATTCTGGGGTCCAGTGATTGTGCTTTTTAGCACAAGAGACTTCAGTGCCTGTTTATGCCTTCACATCTACATTGATTAAATGATTCACCTCATCAATAATTTGTAGTGATGGAGACAATGCAGCTAGCATCAGTCACTCATACAATGACAGGGGGTTAAGCTCTGCTGTGCTTACATGGGTTCATTTGTGTTACCTGGCAAAGGATAAAATCATATCTATCCATGAGTAGGATATCCTTTGCAGACACTACCTTAGTGTAACTTGAGGTTGTGATTCCTCAAAAAGTACGTCCTGCTTTGTGCCTCAGTCTCTTCATGTTAAAAATGGGCCATTTGTCCCCAGTTGTCTCTAACATCCCTTCCACCTCTATCATTCTATGTTCCAATGTCCCTTCAAGGTGTAACATTCCACATCCTCTGTGCTCACTCTGTGTCTCTCCAGGTGTGCCTCTGCTTGAAGGGCTCTTCCTTCTCTAATATTGTATTTCTGGAGGCTCCTCTCAGTTTGGACATTCTCTGTTAAAGGCCCTTTTCTATTTGGAAATACTGTTCTGTGGTTAGAAAAAAAAAGAAAAAAAGAACACACAAATGTCAGAAGGCCTGGTTGGGAATCCTGGCACTGACTTTCCAATGTTCTAGTAACCTGGGTGACCAGGACAATTCACTTGATCTCTCTGAGGTTCCAGAACCCCCTTATGATATCACTTTAAGGACTGGGTGCTAGCATGGGTCCCTGTGGACAGTCTACCATGATACCCAAAGATGCCACTTCTAGCCCTCTGTGGAAGGGAAAGAAGATTGAGAGGCTTTGAAACTTTGAAAACTCTCTCTAGCTGGGAGGAGGGAAGGGGATCAGGCTAAAATCAGTGCTTTTCCTCCATGAGGCAGCCGCCTCAAAGGGGAAGAGGATTCCTCAGGGGGAAAGGACTTAGTTCTCCAGCATTACCTGGATGCCTACCAGTTCTTAATGTTGTACAGAGGATTGTCACTCAGGCCTGGGCGAGAAAGAAACATCTGCAGTCTTCTCCAACTCTATGGGTCTGTGGTTAGAAGATTCCATGATTTTGGACTGCCACTTGGCAGGTGAAGTTCCTCATTGCCCTCCCAGCCCTTCCTCCCTCCCCAACTGTACCACCAGTGTGGGTTGCCACTCACAGGGATTAACTTGCCCAGCCCCTCCTCTTCTCCAGATTTCAAGCCCTTCCCCAAGGGTGCTCCCTTCTGCTTCTCTCAATTATCCCTGGCAATTTTCTGTTCTCAAAGACTCTCATTTGGGCTTTATGCTCCCTGCCCACCCCTGGTTAACACAAGAGCAGCTCTGTGGGCGAGTTTGCTGGGTAGGCTCCTTCAAACAATTAGTACAATTTTAGTATATCTGAACCAGCATGCACAGCAATACTGACTGCTCATGCCTCAGACACACTGGGAGACTGTGGGATCAAGTTAAACTTGGATTGGGCCACTAGAATTCTTCTTCCTGATTAATCTCTCTTAGTTAATAAAACATTTCCCAAAATTCAAAGTATAGTTTTACATCAATCTCTAGGCATTTTTAATGTCCCTTTAAGGAATAACTAGGTTGTGATTTTTTTTTGTTTGTTTTAATTAAATTCTACAGTGTTTGCTAGTATCCCATAAACTCATCAAAATACTTCATAAAGACATCCAAATGATAATTTAGAAATGAAAGAAATGTGATTATTCCTTTTTCACAAATTTCATGTTGTATCTTCATTTTCAATTAATTTCTGTATCTGTCTTTCATCTCAGTAATCTCCAACCTGGTCAATGTTGGGGACAGAGGAAAAAAAGAGAGATTTATCCTCTTTTAAAACTTTTTCGAAAGTTTACTTTGTAAAGATACAGCCTGTTTCTTTTGGCTGATCATGCCAAAAGCAAAGGTTTAGGTAAAACACCTGTTGGCTATGGGCTGGTTAGCACAAAATACGAATAACGTAGCACATACAAAACTGACACTTATTTCCCATTCTCTTAAATATTTTCCTAATTGTGTATATACATATATATATATATATACATATATAAAATCTTATATATTTAGGATTATAAAGAGAGTCATTCAGTAGTCACAAATAAGAATAGAGAGAGAATGGAATATTACTTCCTTACATGAATATATAGAGGAAATATTTGAGCCCCCCTGGAGAAGAATACACAAAGCCCGGTGGTTTCGAAGAGTGGGAAACAGGGCCTCCTGAACAGAGAGTTGGGGGTCATTTGGCATCAGTCGTGGCCCTGGGGTCCTCTCCCTCCATGCCCGGCTCCCAGAATGACAACAGTCAAGTAAGCCCACTGGCTGTTTGAGACACTTGTAGAACCAGGGGGGAGGGTAAAATGAGCCCCAAAAGGCCTTTGGAGGAAGGGATAATGAGCACAGGAGGGTGGGGAGGGAAGAGGAAATGAGGTAGATTAAAAGTGTAGGGAAAGAAAAAAATGAGCTGGAGAACAGATGTGGAGGAGGGATGCTGAGTGCAGACAGTCAGATGAGTGGGATACCTGGTGAAGGGCAATAGAGGGAGGGGGACACCTGCCTCATCCAGGTTGGCGCTGATGTCACCAGCCACTGATGCTAGGTGGGGGTCCACCTTGTTGAAACTCATTCTCACTTGGCTGCTGGCTCCCTGAGGACCCCGGAAAGGATATTTGAGAGGCAGGAGATGTGAGGGAACCAGCTTAAAGCCCACCGGAAGCTCAGGCTCCTGAGCATGGGAGATCAATGTTCAGGAAATATAAGTCCCAGACCCCAGGACTCCTGCTCATGGTAAAAAAAAAAAAAAAAAAAAAAAAAGGTCCCAACTGGACCATGCAGGACCTGGGCCTTTCACTCTTCTTGGCTCTGAGATGTGACAGTCCTTGTGGGATGGAGTTGGGGCAGGGGATACCTCTGGTTCAGGAGGCAGGTCCACGAAGAACTATGGAGTCTATTCCAATCCTTAGGGTTAGAAAAAGGCAGATGTTACTGATTGGGGACTGGTGCAAGGGAAAGCATTAGACCAAGAGGGTTTTCCCAGCTGGGGATATGAAGACCAGTTTGCTAGCATGAGGGAAGAATTTATGGAAATGTGAGTAGAGTCTGAATGCCCTTGTAGGTCTAGATAGGCTGGAGGGCTACAAGAAACCTCAGGGTTCATCTGTTTCAGATGAGAAAAAGATAACTGAGGTCAAGAAACAGGCAGGGACTTGACCAAAGTCACAGAGACAGTAAGGGGCAGACCCAGACCTATAGCCTGAGTCTCCCTTGCCTGCCAGACCAGCTGGCTTCCACTGTGGCCTCTCCTTCTTATAAGAGTAGAACTTCAAGGGCTGTAGGTCCCTGGGAAGGCATTTCCTACAAGCTGGTGGGCAGGTTCCCCATAGACCTAAGGGTCTACTTTGAACTGCAGAGTTAAATGAAGGGCAAACCGAGCTACTCCCCACCAACTATGGGGCAACTTGGGATGTACATTGAGCAGAGTGAACCTGACAAACTCCATGCACTCTTTGAATGGATTTCTTCAATTTGTGAAATAAGGAAGGTGACCACTTCCTATTCGCTCAGAGCCCTTCTTGAACATTTCACTGGGGCTTGGAGGTGTTAGTCTACCATAAGGTTTCCTGCTTGTAGGGAACTCCTGCTTAATGGGGGGAAAGGTGTGCCTTGGACATGCTGGATATGTTAATACATACACAAAAACACTGAAACACATATACTCTTACACTTACACACTTTGGCACCTCCAGCACAATAATATGAACTGATCTCAAGCCCAAAAAGCCTTCTTGGAAGAGTTCAAGAAGCATTTTAAAAGTCAAATAAGAGAGGTTGAAGAAAAATTGGGAAAAGAAATGAGAGGTATGCAAGATAGAGTCAATAGCTTGGAAAAGGAAGGACAAAAATTAACTGTAGAAAGCAAGTTGTTAAAAAATAGAATTGGGAGGAGGCTGGGGGGGGGCAGAGCCAAGATGAGGGAGTGAAAGCAATGACTTGCTTAAGGTATCCCCGAAAGCCTTTGAAATGTCTGTCAAAAACAGCTCTAAACAAATTCTAGAGAAGCAGAACCCACAAAAAGACAGAGTGAAACAAATTTCCAACCCAAGACAACCTGGATGGCTGATTAAAAAGGTCTATTGCATGGGGCTGGGAGAAGAATGCAGTTGAGTGTGGGTGTGCAGGCAAAGATCAGGCCTCAGCAAACCTGGAGCAGCCCTCAGAGGACTGAATTACGGGCAACTGTAGGTGTTTCCTGACTTCAAAACCCACAAATGCCAAAGACAACTTAGAAGTTCAGTAGGAAAAGTCTGTGACCATGGTGAGAGAGAAGCTTGGTCCCAGGCCCTGACCCAGCACAGCCACAGGGTAGTGGCTGCTTCCAGAGCTCGGCCCACAGACGGAGGGGGAGAAATCCAGTGGCCGATCAGAGGGAGATTTCAGGGATTTCTTTGCTGGTGGTGAGAAAGGATTCTCTTGGTTTGCCCATGCTTGGATCTGGGTCAAAGTTATGGGCGGTGGTTCTGGGGCGAGGAGGAGTGCTGGCATGGTGGACCCTGTAGTGGTGGTGGAGAGGATATTCCCCTTGCAGTTCCAAAGCAAAAAAGAATGCTTGTGGTCACTCATAGACCAGAACACAGGCCAGGAAAGGAGTAAACACCTCTCCCCTATCAAACCACCTCGGAAGAACTGAAAATTTACAGGTCACTAGAAGCATCTCTAAAAACAGCTGCACAAAACCCCAGAAGCTTGGAACAGTACATTCTCCACACTGGAAGCAGAGCCCTACCTTAACAAAGCGTTTAAAACTCAAGTAATTAGCTGAGATCATGAATAAACAAAGGTCCAAAAAAAAGTCTGACCATACCATCTTTCTTTGGTAACAAAGATCAAAACATACAACCAGAAGAAGACAACAAAGTCAAAGTTCCTACATCCAAAGCCTCCAAGAAAAATATGAATCAGTCCCAGGCTATGGAAGAACTCAAAAAGGAATTTGAGAAACAAGTAAGAGAAGTAGAGGAAAAACTGGGAAGAGAAATGAGAGTGATGCAAGAAAATCATGAAAACCAAGTTAACAGCTTCCTAAAGGAGACCCAAAAAAATATTGAAGAAAATAACACCTTATGAAATAGCCTAACCCAAATGGAAAAAGAGGTCCAAAGATCCAACGAGGAGAACAATGCCCTAAAAAGCAAAATTGGCCAAATGGAAAAGGAAGTCCAAAAGATTACTGAAGAAAAAACTTCCTTAAAAATTAGAATACAGCAATTGAAAGCTAGTGACTTTATGAGAAATCAAGACACTGTAAAACAAATCCAAAAGAATGAAAAAATAGAAAACAATGTGAAATATCTCATTGGAAAAACAACTGCCCTGGAAAATAGATCCAGGAGAGAGAATTTGAAAATTTTTGGACCTTGTGAAAGCCATGACCAAAAAAAGAGCGCAGATATCGTCTTTCAAGAAATTATCCAGGAAAACTGCCCTGATATTTTAGAACCAGAGGGCAAAATGGAAATTGAAAGAATCCACTGAATCACCTCCTGAAAGAGATCCCTAAAGGAAAACTCCTAGGAATATTGAAGCCAAATTCCAGAGTTCCCAGGTCTAGAAGAAAATGTTGCAAGCAGCCAGAAAGAAACAATTCAAGTATTGTGGAAACACAATCAGGATAACACAAGATTTAGCAGCTTCTACATTAAGGGACCACAGGGCTTGGAATACAATATTCCAGAGGGCAAAGGAGATAGGATTACAACCAAGAATCACCTACCCAGCAAAAGTGAGTATAACCCTTCAGGACAAAAAATGGTCTTTCAGTGAAATAGGGGACTTTCAAGTATTCTTGATGAAAAGGCCATAGCTGAATAGAAAATTTGACTTTCATATACAAGAATCAAGTGAAACATGAAGAGGTAAAGAGGAAAGAGAAATAATAAGAGACTTATTAAGGTTGAACTGTTTACATTCCTGCATGGAAAGGTGATATTTATAACTCATGAGACCTTTGTCAGTATTAGGGTAGTTGGAGGGGAAAAATTATATGTGTGTATATGGATAGATAGATAGATACATAGATATATAGATACATAGAGGGCACAGGGTAAATTGAAGATCAAGGAGTGATATCTGGAGAATAAGATTAAGGGGTGAGATAGGATTATACTGGGAGAAAGAGAAAGGGAGAGGTAGAATGGGGTAAATTATCTTGCATGAAACAGACAAGAAAAGGCTTTTACAGTGAAGGGGAAATGGGGGGGAAGGTGGGAGGGAATGAGTGAATCTTACTCTCATGGGGTTTGGTTTAAGGAGGAAATAACATACACACTCAAGAAATTCTTCCTTCAAGAAATTATCTCTTTGTGGTGGCAAAGAATTGGATATTAAGAGGATGCCCATCAATTGGGGAATGGCTGAACAAGTTGTGGTATGTGAACGTAATGGAATACTACTATGCTGTAAGAAATGATGAACAGGCTGACTTCAGAAAAACCTGGAAAGACTTGTATGGTCTGATGCTGAGTACAATGAGCTGAACCAGGACAATACACAGTAACAGCCATGTTGTACAATGACTAATTGATAATTGATTTAACCCTTCTCAGCAATACAAGGATTTAAGATATCTACAAAGGCCTCATGATGGAAAATGCTATCCACATCCAAAGAAAGAACTATGGAGTTTGAATGTGAAGCATACCATTTACTATTTTTTTTCTATTGTGTTTTGTTTCCTCTGTCTGGTGGTTCCTCCTATTGGTTCTAATTCTTACCTACAACATCGCTAATGTGAAAATATGTTTAATAGGAATATATATGTAGAGCCTATATCAGATTGCATGCCATCTTGGAGAGGGAGGAGGGGAGGGAGGAGAAGAAAAATATAGAACTCAAAAGCTTATGGAAGTGATTGTTGATAATTCAAAATAAATTAATTAAAAATTAAAAAAAGAAATTATTCTAGAACCAGAAGGTAAAATAGAAATGGAAAGAATCCACCAATCACCTCCTGAAAGAGATCCCCAAACGAAAACGTCTAGGAATATTATAGTCAAATTACAGAGTTCCTAGGTCGAGGAGAAAATATTGCAAGCAGCCAGAAAGAAACAATTCAAGTACTGTGGTAACACAATCAGGATAACACTCATTTAGCAGCTTCTTCATTAAAGAATCAGAGGGCTTGGGATATGATATTCTGGAGGGCAAAGGAGATAGGATTACAACCAAAAATCACTTACCCAGCAAAACTGAGTATAATCTTCCAGGGTAAAAAATGGATTTTCAGTGAAATAGAGGACTTTCAAGCATTCTTGATGAAAAGACTAGAGCTGAATAGAATTTGACTTTCAAATACAAGACTCAAGAGAAGCATGAAGAGGTAAATAGGAAAGAGAAATCATAAGGGACTTATGAAGGTTAAACTGTTTACATTCCTGCATGGAAAGACGATATTTGTAACTCATGAGATCTTTGTCAGTATTAGGGTAGTTGGAGGGGAAAAATTATATGGATAGATAGATTGATAGATAGAGGGCACAGGGTGAATTGAATATGAAGGGGTGATATCTGGAGAATAAAATTAAGGGGTGAGAGAAGATTATACTGGGAGAAAGAGAAAGGGAGAGGTAGAATTAGGTAAGTTATCTCACATTAAACGGACAAGAAAAAGTTTTTATAGTGGATGGTAAGAGAGGGGAATTGAGAATGAGTAAGTGAATCTTACTCCCGTTGGATTTGGCTCAAGGAAGGAATAACATACACACTCAATTGGGTATGGAAAGCTATCGTACCCTACAGGAAAATGGGGGGGGGGATAAAGAGAGCAGGAAGATGATAGAGGGGAGGGCAGATTGGGGAGGAGGTAATCAGAAGCAAACACTTCTGAGGAGGGACAGGGTCAAAAGAGAGAATAGAATATACACGGGGTGGGATAGGATGAAGGGAAATATAGTTTTTCACAACATGACTACTATGAAAGTGTTTTGCGTGACTACACATGTATAACTTGTATCAAGTTGCTTGCCTTCTCAATGAGGGTGGGTGGGGAGGGGAAAAGGGAGAAAATTTGGACCTAAACTTTTCAAAACCAATGTTAAAAATTGTTGTCGGCTCAGATGCTTAAAATCTAGCCACTGCTCAGATTCTTTGAATCTAGCCAATAGCTTACTAATGTTCAGACTCCTTAAGAGTCTGCCCAATATGACAGATGTTCTAATAAACCTTGTCTTTGATTGAAAGAAGGCTTGGGTCAAATTATTTTGGGCAGGACCTGCATGTTGTGATTTTGGGGTCCCAGCACCCCTAAACCTCAACATTTTGGTGTCCCATGTGGGGAAACTGCCTAACCTCAAGTTATTCTCCAGCCAAGACTGGAAGATATGTAAGCCTCCCCCCCGCTTGCTCTGCAGTTGGGGTTGCTCTCCAAGCATCAAGGCTTGGAGGTGCTTTTCAGGCAGACAGTTACAAGTCTGTCTCACACTTGGCCTGACGCTCTCAAGCTCTCGGTCCACTGAGTAGGTTCAAGGCCATGGACCTGGATACACCTCCCGCACATAGACAACAAAGACAGACGCCCTAGCGGGAAGTGTATGCTCAATTCTGTCAATTCTCTTGGTGCTTGGGAATTGGGGAAAACTACAGTTGCTTTTTGGTTCCTTGAGGCTTACTTACTCCCTTCCCTCTTCACCCCCGAATCTTCCTTCGTGGAGGTTCCAGGGAAAAGTTAGAACAGCTAAAAATATCTTGGCAGATACTGGAAGTTTTGTGATTGATCATTAAGGAGTTTTGAAATTCCTTTTTACAACCCTGGTCACTCCTTTCTCCCACTCCCTTCCCTTGAGTCAAGAGGGTATCTGTTAACCCCACTCAGAGAAGAAGAGAGTTTCATGTGTTACCCCTCATTTTTTATTTCTCCCTCCCTCACCTGGGAAAGGAAGGAAGTGGGAGAGGCAGCAACTTCAGCACGGGCCCCTCTGGCAATGGCCTTGGGCCACAGGGCAACCTTTGCCTGGAAGCATCATCCAGGTTCAGCTCATCCTGCTCAAAGTAAAGAAGCTAGCCTCCAACCACGGGTAACCACGCTCTTTTAAATTTGTAGTTTTAACTGTTAATGATGAGATGTTGATTCTCTGGGTAAAGTAATTTGGAAATGAGTTTAACAAAATTGAAGTCACCTGATTGGTAATGGGTTTGTTTCAAGTTTCAAATTGGTGAACTTTTTGTATCAGTTATGTCAAGCAACTTTTCATAATTTGGTTACCACTAAAATAATTTGGCTCTTGTTGGTTATTGTTTTAATGTGTAAACTAGTCAAAAAGCTTGCTTGGGTTGTGGCTTGCTGAGAATTTGCAAGTGTATAGAAATCTCTAATGATTGGCTGTTTACACCAGGACAATTTTAAGTTTGAGAGGTAAATCCTGGAAAAATTTTTCCTAAGCTATGATTAGTGAAACTTGCTGTGTGAGTTAAAAGCTCATAGGATTTTATTTTGAGTTGTCCGATGGATCATAATAATCCATCGATAGTCAAAATCCACCATCTGAGAGAAATGCCACAAGCTACTCAAAAGAATGTGATACTGGTGGTAAGTCAGCATTGAGAAAAGTTGAGAGGACAATTTTAGCCTCAGTCTAAGATGGGATCCTCTTCTCTCAGTTTCCCCATTATGTTCCTTTGAAAAGGAATGTTACCCACCTCCCTAATCCTGAGTCTTGGCTATAAGGTGGATTTGATACTGCGTGTTTGAAAAACTGAATTATCTGAATTCAAACAGAGCTAAGGATGTTTTATCTTGTCATATCTGGGCCCTGCAGCCTTTTCTGTCAGATTTGTGTCTTCCACACTACAGGCCATTCACCTACAATTGATAGCAAACAATGGGTACCAGCCAATGTCCCTCCATTGTTCCCTGGATGCAGCCTGTGCTAGGCTCCAGTCAACCTCCTCTTTGGGACCCCCTCAAGGCAAGGACAGCTTTATGCTCCTTGCCAGCAGGAAGCAGTTTCAGAAGCCAAGACCTTTGCCCCTTACCCCAAAAGAATTTAGGTCCCATTTTTTTGAGAGGGGAATGATGAAGACAGGATCTAGACCCCTGAAAGGAAAAAACCTGGACTTTCCCACATGGCCAAATCTCTGGCATTTGTCTGAGGCTATAATCCCATCAATTGGCCTTTCACTGTGATTATGCCCAATATCTGTCACCCTTAACCTAGCCTGGCCCTCCATTGTCTTACCTCCCTCTGGCCCTTGGCCACTTCCCACCATTAATCTTAGCTAGGTTCCATTCTCCCTTGGCCACATGGTGCAGGTCCCTGGCATTGCTTTACAATCATTTCATTAAAAAAAATTGTAAATAATTTCACTTCCTGATCAGCATGAGTGGATAAAAGGTGCTCGCAAGAGTGCCTCCAAAATATCTGATTGACTTAGGAAGTGGAGAGGTCAGACAAACAAAGGCAAAACAGACTGAGAAGCTTAACTCCTAAGGGAAATCTCATGGGAAAAGATGGCAGAATATTTGGACATAACTCCTCATAGATGAGCATTTCATCTTCTGTATGTATTTTGACATGTATGAGTACTCATCTCTTCCTTCACTATATCCCTGCTTCCGAGTGCTAATATGTTCTCTTTACATAGTCATATGTATGAATGTTCCTCCAAACTCCCTTGCTGTTCATATTTTAGTACTCATATATGTTCTCAATGATGAATTAAAAATAGGGGTTCTACCATCTATACAGTCACATAGATACACATATATCCAAGAAATCATAATTATATATACTATATTGTCTCTTATGAGTAATGTATTTTATTTTTCCTATATACTCTCTATATCTTGGCCTACATCAACATTCATAGAACCTTTCTATATTCCTGTCTGAGTACCTCATTTGTGAATACTCATTTACCCAATTATGCTTTATGTATAAGCACCCTAATTCTCTGTCTATATTCATATATATGTATAAGTATGTACGTACTGATATTCTCAGTGTACAGAGACTAGCGTCTCCATTCATTCTCTCACAGGGAGAGAAGCAGCAGAATAATTTTTGGAACATAGGGAGCATAAAGGAGAATGTTTAGAGGTGCATGGAGAATGTATACATGTGTGTGTATATATAAATATATACGTATATATATATATATATGAATAAAGAATTGAGTGAATTTGTGAGCACTCATGTACATAAGAATAGAAGGAATGATTATTAATATTCATGAGGACATAGAATATATGTCATACAAATGAATTTATAGAATGAACAAATGTCTTCATGTACATAGTGATAAAGAGAGAGAACCTGAGTACTTATATGTATGAATATATTCTTTGTCTTCACATATAAGAACTGTCATATGTTATCAATATATTCATTTACATAAGTAAGAAGTTATACTGCCTAGGAGAGACACTGTAGTCTTATTTCTGAATACATACAGGTGAAGATAGAGAATATCTAGAAATGAAATATACAATATTTTCACATATAGGATGATATAATTTCATGCATAAAATATATGTATATATAATCCTATATATTTCTAATTATAAAGTCATTCAATACTCATGAAGAATAGAGAGAGAGAATGGAAGATTATTCCATTATATGAATATACAAAGGAATAATTTGAGCCCTCTTGGATAAGATTACACAAAGCCCAGTGGTTTTGAAGACTGGGACAGAAGGCCATCTGGAAAGACAGGAGGGGGTCACTAGGCATCAGTCCTGGTCCCTGGGGTCTTGTCTCTCTGTGCCCAGCTCCCAGAATGGCTACAGTCGGGAAACTCTGCTGGCAGCTGGAGCCACTTGTGACGGTGGTGGAGGAGGGAAAAATGAGCCCAAGAAGGTCTTTGGGAGGAAGGAAAATGAACACCAGAGGATGTGGGGAGAAGGGAAAATGAGACACAGTGTGTGCAAGGGTATAGAGGAAAATGACCCCAAGAAGGCACATGGAGCAGGAAAAAATGAGCCCAAAAGAGTGTGTGAGGGAGAGATGCTGCCTGCAGAGAGACTGGTAAGTGGGACATCTAGTGGGAATCAGGAGAAGGAGGGCTGGGGTTGGTAGGAGGGTGACTCCTGCCTCTCCAAGGAGGATGCTGATGTTGCAAGTTATTCATGCTCAAAAAAAAGTTATCAATGCTCAGTGGATGGTAAACCTTACCCTAAGGACCTCTGGGGCTGGGAGTGGATATGGGAGGCACAAGAGATACCAGGGGAACGGCCCAAAGCCCACCTGAGGCTGAGGCTGAGGCTAAGGCTTCTGAGCATGGGCGATGAGGGAGACAAGCATCAGGAAACATAAACTCCAGACCTCCAGACTCCTGCCCATGGTAGGGAAATGGTCCACAACTGGTCACTGCAGGACCTTACCCTTCCAGCCCTCTGGGCTCTGCTGAGTAACAGCCCCTGTAACATGGGAGTGGGGGTGGGATGAGGCACCTCTGGTTCAGGAAGCATGTCCAAGAAGAACCACGCATTTTCTTCCAATCTCTAGGATCAAAATAAGGAATAACTGCTGACTGAGAGCTTCCCCAAGGGAGAGCACTGAATTAGCAGGGCTTTGACTTATCTGACTGATATGGAGAGACAGGACAGCCAAAGACAAAAGAGGCTGAGAACCTTACCTCCAAAAGAAAATTTTATGGAAAAGGATTATGGAAGATTTAAGGATATCCCCTCATAGAAGAGCATTCCTATTTTCCATGTGTATTTTGTCATGTATAAGTACTCACATCTTCTTTCTATATATCCATATATCTGAGCATTAATATATTTATAGATTGTATGAATTGACTCCTATAGACCCTTGATTTTCACATTCAATAATCATATACCCTCTATTTATGAATCAATATATGTGATTTCCTCCATATTCTCTCTATACTCACATATATATGAATGGTCATCTATTCAGTGCATACATATATACATATATATATATACACACACATACACATATACATATATATTTATATATATATACATATAAATACGCATATACATATAAACACACTATATTATTTATTTATTTGTTGCAAGGCGATGGGGTGAAGTGACTTGCCCAGGATCACACAGCTGGTAAGTGTCGAGTGTCTGAGGCCAAATTTGAACTCAGGTGCTCCTGAATCCAGGGATGGTGCTCTATCCACTGCGCCATTTAGCTGCCCCTATATTATTTATTGTAACTCATATATATGATTATTCTTATATTCTCTCTATACCTTGTCACATATGCGCATTCATAAAGTCTTTCTATATTCCTATATGAGTATTGCATTTGTAAGTACTCATTCACTCCCTATTTCTCTACATACAGATACCTTTATTTTCTGTTTATATTCCTATGTATGAGTCCTTATATCCTCTGGGTGATCACAGACAGAAGTCTTCATTTATATTCTCAGAGAGAGAGAAACATTAGAATATTTTTAGGAATATAGAGAGGTTATGGTAGTACTCTTATTTGTGTATAGAGAGAATGTATACATACATACATGCATACATATATACACATATATAAATTAATAGAGAGAATATGGGTACTCATAGATATGAATAGGGAGTAAATATGTGAATACACACACACATATTTGTAAGAATAGAAAGTATTATTACTAATGTCTATGAAGAGATAGAACATATAAATTGTACAAATGAATTTATAGAAAGATCAAATGACTTCCTGTACATAGGAATGAAGAGAAAGAACCTGAGTGCTTATATACACGTATATTTGCTTTCTTCAAAAATATGAGTGGCCATATATTCTCTATATAACCAATTACATAAATATAAACTTATATTTTATCTGAGAAATATTCTCTAGTCTTATCTATGTATATGCATAAATGGATGTGGAGAATATCTATAAATATGTGATTTATTCATATACACATTCATATACATATAATTATAGGGAGTGTCATGTAGTACTCATAAAGAGTAATAGAGAGAGAAAAGGAAGGTACAGAGGCAACGAATATGCAGAGGACATACTTGAACACTCATAAATGTAAAGCCCAGTAGCTTTGAAGAGGAAGACAGAAGGCTGTCTGGACAGACATCAGATGGTCCCTGGGCATCAGTCTTGGTCCCCGGGATACTCTCCCTCTATGCCCGGCTCCCTGAATGACCACAGTCAGGAAACCTCTCTGGCAGCAGGGACGGGGTAGGGGGACGGGGGGGCGGGAACCGTCCACCATGACCAGATTCAGCTTTGCTAGGCCAGTGGCTCTTTCAGGACCCTGAGGACTGGGAGTGGATATCTGAGAGGGAGAGAGGCCAGGGAAGGCACCCATAATTGACCCCCCCCATGTGGCCCTGGTGCCTGAATGTACAAGACAAGAGGCCAGTAAACATTAGCCCCAGAAACAAAGACTCCTACCCATGACAGGAAGATGGTCCCCCACTGCTCCTTAAGGGACTTCGTCCTTCAACCACCTGGGCTCTGAGGTCTGACAGTCCCTGTGAGATGAGGAGGCGGGGGCCTCTGGTTCAGGAGGCAGACCCAGGAAGAACAGTGGGTTTTATCCCAATCTTAGGGCTGGGATAAGGGCAGAACTGGCTGATTGGGCGCTGCCCCAAGGGAAAGCATTTGACTAGCAAGGTTCTCTCAGCTGGGGGTGTGGGGGAGAGTTTGCTCCATTGGGGTTCAGTTGGTGTGGGGGGTATTGATGTGAGGGCACAGTCTGAAATCCTTTCTAGGTTTAGATAAGATAGAGGGTTACAAGAGATCTCAGTGCTCATCTGGTCCAACTTCCTCATTTGAGAAAAAGGGTAACTGAGTTCAAAAGGAGGGCAAGGACATGGCCAAGGACACACATCCAGTAAGGGGCAGAGTCAGAGTTTGAGCCCTGGTCTCTCTTGCCTGTCAGGCCAGTTGACTTCTATCTTGGCCTCTTCCTCCTCTGACAACCAAGGTTTATGGGATGAAGGTCCCTGGGAAGGCACTCCATGGAATCAGTTGTGCAAGTTCCCCACAGAGCTAGGGGTTCTAGAAGTTTTCAGTCACAACTTTGGAGTTAAATGAAAGGCAAATAGAGTCCCACCTCCTCACTCTGGGACAGACTGGGATGAATATTTAGCAGAGTAAGTCCCATGC
Source organism: Vombatus ursinus (assembly GCF_900497805.2). Classification (NCBI taxonomy): domain Eukaryota; kingdom Metazoa; phylum Chordata; class Mammalia; order Diprotodontia; family Vombatidae; genus Vombatus; species Vombatus ursinus. The sequence goes on along the minus strand of NW_020943787.1, from coordinate 223,247 downwards.
CTTACCTGAATGAGTTTCTTCCATTTGTGAAATAAGGAATATGAACTTTACCTAATGTTCACTCAGAATCTTACTTGAACATTTTCCTGGCACTTGGAGGTGTTAACCTAGCAAGGTTCCTGTATCCTGCCCTCAGACAACTCGTTGCCTAGTGAGGGAAAAGGTGTGTTTTGAACATGCCAAATATGGTAGTAGTGGCAAAGCCTTGGCCAAAGGACGCAAACCTTGGAGATGCAGGGATCAAGACCTGCTTGTTGGAGTGGGCTGGATGACAGTAAGGCTTTCATTGATGGGAAGGAAGATGTAGATTATCAATAGAACAGAGGTGGGAATTTTCAGCTGTGTAAAGGGACCTATGTTGGCTGCATGTAGGGGCTCTGGAAATCAGAGTGGGAAAGGAAGCCCAAATAACCCCTAGACTAGAGCTAACGTGTCCTTTCCTTTCCCACCTTTGGCAGGTCAGTGGGATTCTTTCCCTGGAAAGAGGCCTTCTCCCCCAACCTGCACAGATCAGCCTCATGGACATCTATCATCTATCATTATTGTTTCCCTGTGGCAATCAACCTGAAAAAGCCAGAAGGAGGAACCAAATCCAATTATTTGTCAAGAGGAAGCCAGAAACATAGGAGGACAACTTTGCCAGCAATGTTACAAATACTTCAGTAACAGGCCCAAACTGATTGGAGCAAATACTATAGTTAATAGAAATGTAAAGGGAAGCACAACATTGAAAGATGTGTTCTTCATTAAACACACTGCAGTCTGTCCTATCCCATTGTGCTAGCAATTGCACAGGGGGTGGGGTGGAAGTTAGGACATAAACACACACATGCACACAAAAACACATGGACACATGCAAGCTTACACACTGACACACACACTGTTGAATCAATGAGAAAATAGTGCACAGGATTTAAGTTAATATATTCACACACAGACACACAGAAACACAGGCTCCCAGACTTATACACGCATATACTGGTGTACCAGTGATGGGATATGAATAGAAAGGAAGTTTGGAGAAACACACAAAGAAACACACACTTCCACCCTTACATACACACACACACACACACACACACACACACACATTCCTTCAATCCAGTCATCTGATAAAGAATTTTAATACATATCTACTAGCAATTACTGTGAAGATACAAAAGAGAATCTCAAAAGTGCCTTCAGAAACATTTTGGGAAGTGGAGAGGTTGGGCAGAGAAAGGCAAAACAAGCTGAAAATCTTAACTCTTAAAGGAAATCTCTTGGGAAAAGATGGAGTATTTAGATATATCTCCTCTTAGATGAGTATTCCTATTTTCCATGTCTATTTTGGCATGTATGAGTAATCACCTCTTCTCTTGCTACATCCATATATCTGAGTACTGATATGTTCTCTTTATGTCTGAATATTCCTCCATAGTCCCTTGATGTTCATATATTAATACTCATATATCCTCTCTACAGATGCATCAATATACATGGATTCTTCCATATTCACTAGATAGATCTATCTAACTATACAGATACATATACACGCACATATATGTCTATGTATATGTACACATTATATATATATAAATGAGCAATCATGAATTCAATGCATATAAACATCATTATCTGTTCTTTTCTTACTCATATATATGATTATTTATCAATTTTCTCTATATGTTTGCATTATCAGCACTTATATAGTCTTCCTTTATTCCTATATGAGCACTTTATTTATGAGTATCCATTCAATTAATATTTTTGTATGAACCAGTACCTTATTCTCTGCTTACATTTCCATATATGATTAATGATACATTCTGTGTGTAAATAGCCAAGAGTTTTTCTTTATTCTCTTAAAGGGAAAGAAGCAGTAGAATACTTTTAGAATATAGAAAGGATATATGAGAATTAATATATTGAATAGAAACAATGTATACATACATATGTATGTATATATAAATAAATGAATAGAGAAAATATACACACATAAGAATAGAGAGTGAATATGTGAGTAGTCATACACTTAGGAGAAGAGAGAGCCATTACTCATGTTCTTGAGGAGATAAAATGTATGTCATATAAATGAATTTTTAGAAAAAATAAATGGTTTCATGTGCATAGTAATGAAGAGAAAGAACTTCAGTACTTATTAACTTGAATATGTTCTTTCTCTTCATATGTATGAGTTGTAATATATTTTCTATATATACATTGACATAAGTATGAAGTTATGTTTCATAGGAGAGACACTCAGTAGTCATATATAAGTATGTATATATATAGAGAGAGATATGAAGAAAGTATATATAAATGAAATATATGAGTTCTTTCCTATATATAGGATGAAATAATCTCACACACACACACACACAATCCAATATATACCATTATAAAGAGAATCATCCAATACTCATAAAGAGGAACAGAGAGACAGAATGGAAGGTTACTACTCCCAGACATTAATATACAAAGGAAAGCTTTGAGCACTCATAAATAAGATTATACAAAGCCCAGCGGTTTTGGAGAAGGGGACTTAGATCATTCTGGACAGACATAGAAGTTTACTGGGCATCTGTGCTGGGCCTTTTGGTCCTTTCTTTCCATACCCTGCTCCCTTAATGACAACAGTCAGGTAACCCCACTTGTTGCTGGAGCCAAGTGGGTGTCAGTGGGAGGAGGAAGCCTGAGAAGGTCTTAGCAGGTGGCAGAAATGAGCCAGATAGAGTGTGGGGGAGGGAAAATGAGCCTGAGAGTGTAGGGGGTGGGGGAGGAAGGGATACTGCCTCCATGGCTTGTGAGTGGAATGCCTGAGGAGAGCAGGGGAAGGGAGGGGAAGGGTTAGCAGGAAGGAGACTCCTGTCTCACAAAGGAGGACACTGACATCACTGGCCATCCTCACTCAGTAGAAAGGTCCAAAGGTCACAAACTCAGCTCTGCTTGGCTGGAGGCTCCCTGAGGACCCTGAGAGCTGAGAATGGATATCTGAGAGGCAAGAGATGCCTGGGGACCAGATCAGAGTCCACCTGAAGCTCAGGCTCCTGAACAAAGGAATCAAAGGGCCAGGAAACATAAGGCTCAGAGCACAGGACTGCTGTTCATGGTAGGGAAATGGTCCACAACTAATCCTTATGGTACCCTGGCCTTCCACCCCTTTGAGTTTTGAGTTCTCAGGTCAAGGAGAAAATAGTGCAAGCCATAGATGCCTATGGCTAATGGAGAATGGCTAAACAAATTGGAATACATGAATGTAATAGAATATTACTACACAGTAAGAAATGATGTGCCTGATGAATACAGAGGAGCATGGAAAGATCTATATGAACTGATGTACACTGATATAAGCAGAGCCAAAAACACAATATACACAGAAATCACAATGAAAATGGAAGCAAATCACCAAAATTCAAAACTAAATGTAACAAAATCATAAAGATCAAACATGATTCAAATGAAAAGATACAAAAACTCACCCCTAACCTACAACTTTGGGGAGATAAGAAGTACATAGATGGTACAGATAGCACATGATTTCAGACTTTTTCAATGTATCCATCAATTGTGCTGAATTATGTTTTCTTCTTAAAAATACTACTGGTCATTTCAGGTGGTTCTCTGGGAGGGGGAAGGGAAGGGATAACTATGTTGATATAAAATACACAAAATAATGAAAAAGTATTATATCAAAAAGAGCAAGTATAAAATATATCATTTAAAAAAATCAAGTGATATGGAAGAAAGATTAAGGAAAGAGAATTTAGGAATTGTTGGACAAACTGGAAAAATACCATACAAAAGAGCCTAGATTTAATATTTTATGAAATCAGCTATGAAAACTTTCTAGACCTCTTAGAACCAGAGAACAAAGAGGAAATGGAATGAATCTATTGATCAACCCCAGAAAGGACCCCCAAAATGAAAATTCCCAGTGACATTGCAGCCAAAATCCTGAGTTTATAGGTTAAAGAAATAAATATTTCCAGCACCCTGAAAAGAAAAGATTCAAGTACCAAAGAGCCACAGTCAAGACTACACAGGATTCCAACCCATTCCACTAGAGGAGGTGAGAGCTTGAAATGCAATATTCCAGAATACAAAGAATTGAAGCTTACAAACAAAATACTTCACCCAGCCAAATAGTATAATCTCACAGGGGAAAATGTGTTTTTTTTTTACAGGAATGGAAGACTTCTAAACATTCCTGATAAAAAGCCTAGAACTGCATAGAAGCTTCAAAGTTCAAACACAGCATTCAACAGAAGGTAACAGAAGCTCCCAGGAGGAAGCTTGTATAAATCCACTTCTTGGGCTAGAGTCCCATCAGTGACCCACTCCCAAGTATCATCAGGCCAAGATAAAGGTGGAAGGCGGACCCCAACAGAGGGACATCGGTAGATTCTGCTGATCCCAAGAGATTTCTCCTTGGTGGATGAGAGACCTCAACCTAAGGATAGACTATGGGGAGTTAGATAAGAGCATTGGAAAGGAAAGAAGTCTTTCCTTTTATGGACACAATTAAACAAACAATCATTTATTAAATGTCTGCTGTGTATATGCCAGGCACTATGATCAAGAACAAATCCATTGTGCTTTGCATTTTTCACCAGGTAATATTGAAGACTGTCCTATATTTGTTATGTTATTATTCTGATTGCTCACATGCATGTTTAAGGTCCTTTACCCTTTCTTTGTGGAGATGTAAAAGCCAGATTCTGATGTCCCCTGAGGAAACCATGGTTTGGTAGCAAAATCTGCTCTAGGAGGCAGAATTGTATTCTGGAAAGTACTCTGGCTGCTCTGGAGTCAGAGGACCTGAGTTTCAATGCTGCGTCTGATGCTTAGTATCTGTGTAACCCTGAACTTAACCTTGTTGGGTCTTAGTTTCTCCTCACCTGGCTGGGAGGAGATCTGTGAGGTCATAAGAGTGTCTGAGAATGATGGTTTTTCCCTTCCTTGATGCAGGTCTCATAGCAACAGCTGCTTGCCTTATGTGTCCTCTTATGCATCCTATGCTGTAGTCAGCATTTATATTTCTCTTTCCCTGGTTCTGGCTCTGCTTGTCTCTGTCTCTGCATCTCTATGTCTATCTTTGTTTTATTCTTTCTTTCTCAATATTTACAACATATATGCCTGTGTGCACATAAGTGTGCATTTGTGGGTATCTCTTGATATTTTGTAACCCCTGGTGATTTAGATCTGTACTCAGCTGACAATCCATGACAAAGCTGGGAACAAGCTCTCCCATCCTCCTGGTCTAAGGAGCATAATGGAGGTCTGATAAGGAGGTAGCCTGAATGCCAGCAGCTCAGGATTCCAGGTATCCTTAGTAACAAGTAGTCACCATGGCAACCAGTGACTGAATTAGTTGTGGCTGCCTTGCTGAACACTGAATTTTGCCTCTAGAGAGATTATATTCCACCAGAAGTGCGGTGACTAATCTGGGTTTCTTTTTTTTTTGCAGTTTTTTTAAAATTAATTTATTTCTTTTTAGTTTTCAACATTCACTTCCACATGATTTTGAGTTCCAAATTTTCTCCCCATCTTGTCCCTCCCCCACCCCAAGATAGCATGCATTCTTAATACCACTTCTCCTAATCTGACCTCCCCTCTATCTCTCCCACCTTCTCTTATCCCCTTCCCCTTCAATTTTCCTGTAGAGCAGGATAGATTTCTATACCTCATTTTCTGTATATCTTATTTCCCAGTTGCATGTGAAAACAGTTTTTTTTTAAACTTTTATTTTTAAAACTTTGGGTTCCAAATTCTCTCCCTTCTTCCCTCCTCACCCACCCTCATTGAGAGGGCAAGCTACTTGATACAGCTTATACTTGTGTAGTCATGCAAAACACTTCCATAGTAGTCATGTTGTGAAAAACTAAGTATATTTTCCTTAATCCTATCTCACCTCCCCATTTATTGTATTCTCTCTTTTGATCTTGTCCCTCCTCAGAAGAGTTTGCTTTTGATTACCCCCTCCTCCATTCTGCCCTCCCCTTTATTATCCTCCTGCTCTCTTGTCCTCTTCCCCCCCTCCATTTTCCTGTAGGGTAAGATACATTTCCATACCTAATTGAGTGTGTATGTTATTCTCTCCTTAAGCCAAATCCTATGGGAATAAGATTCATTCATTCCCTCTCACCTTCCCCTATTTCCCCTCCACTGTAAAAGCCTTTTCTTGTCTTTTTTGTTCTATGTGACATAATTTACCCCATCTACTTCTCCCTTTCTCCTTCTCTCTGTACAATCCTCTCTCACCCCTTAATTTTATCCTCCAGATATCACCCTTTCATTTTCAACTTACCCTGTGCCCTCTATCTCTCTATCTCTCTATCTATCTGTCTATCTATCTATCCATATACACGCATATAATTTTTTCCCTCCAACTACTCTAATACTGACAATGGTCTCATGAGTTACAAATATCATCTTTCTATGCAGAATGTAAACAGTTCAAACTTAGTAAATCTATTATGATTTCTCTTTCCTGTTTACCTTTTCGTGTTTCATTTGAGTCTTGTATCTGAAAGTCAAATTTTCTATTCAGCTGTGGTCTTTTCATCAAGAATGCTTGAAAGTCCTCTATTTCACTGAATGTCCATTTTTTCCCCAGTAGGATTATGCTCAGTTTTGCTGGGTAGGAGATTCTTGGTTGTAATACCATCTCCTTTGCCCTCTGGAATATTATATTCCAAGCCCTGCAGTCCCTTAATGTAGAAGCTGCTGAATCTTGTGTTTTCCTGATTGTGTTTCCACAATACTTGAATTGTTTCTTTCTGTCTGCTTGCAATATTTTCTCCTTGACTTGGGAACTCTGGAATTTGGCTACAATATTCCTAGGAGTTTTCCTTTGGGGATCTCTTTCAGGAGGTGATCTATGGATTCTTTCAATTTCTGTTTTGCCCTCTGGTTCTAAAATATCAGGGCAGTTTTCCTTGATAATTTCTTGAAAGATGATGTCTAGGCTCTTTTTTTGATGATGGCTTTCAGATAGTCCAATAATTTTTACATGATCTCTCCTGGATCTATTTTCCAGGTCAGTTGTTTTTCCAATGAGATTTTTCACATTGTTTTCTAATTTTTCATTCTTTTGAATTTGTTTTACGGTGTCTTAATTTCTCCTAAAGTCACTAGCTTCCAATTGCTCCATTCTCATTTTTAAGGAAGTATATTCTTCAGTAAGCTTTTGGACTTCCTTTTCTATTTGGCCAATTTTGCTTTTTAAGGCATTTTCCTCATTGGCTTTTTGGACTCCTTTTGCCATTTGGGTTAGGCTATTTTTTGAGGTATTATTTTCTTCAGTATTTTTTGGGTCTCCTTTAGCAAACTGTTGACTTGTTTTTCATGATTTTCTTGCATCATTCTCATTTCTCTTCTCAGTTTATCCTCTACTTCTCTTACTTGTTTCTCAAACTCCTTTTTGAGTTCTTCCTTGGCCTGGGACCAATTCATATTTTTCTTGGAGGCTTTGGATGTAGCAGCTTTGACTTTGTTGTCTTCTTCTGGTTGTATGTTTGGATCTTTTTTGTCACCAAAGTAAGATTCTATGATCTCACTTTTATTGTGCTGCTTGGTCATGATCACAGCCAATTACATGAGTTATAAACTCTTTGTTAAGGTAGGGGTCTGCTTCCAGTGTGGAGAATTTACTGTCCCAAGCTTTGAGGGTTTTGTGCAGTTGTTTTCAGAGATACTTCTAGGAACTTGTAAATTTCAGTTCTTCCAAAGTGCTATGATCAAGGATGATGTGTTTACTCCTTTCTTGGCCTGTGCTCTGGTCCATGAGTGACCAAAAGCATTCTTTTCTGTCTTGGAACTGTGAGGATGATTTCCTCTCCATGGCCACTACAAGCTCCACCATGCCAGTGCTCTTCCTTGCCCCAGGACCGCCACCCAGAACTGTGACCCAGATCCAAGCAATGCAACATATGTACAGATATATATATATATATATATATATATATATATATATATATTCCCCAATATCTTCTAGATAGTCACACATATATTTTTATGGGCAGTCATGTGTTCAGTCTATATATGTATATACTATGTTGTTTCTTATGACTCACATATATAGGTTTATTCATATATTCTCTCTGAATGTTGGCATATATGAACATTCATAAAGCCTTTCCATATTCCTATATGGTTACTTCAAATGTTAATATTGATGCACTTCATATTCTTGCACATCCAGGTACCCTTATTCTCTTTGTTTTTATATATGAGTACTGATATACTCTGTCTGTACATAGACAGGAATCTTCATATATTCTACTGCAAGGATAGAAGCAGTGGAATACTTTTAGGAATATAGAGAGCATATAGGAGATCTAATATATATGAAGAGAGAGAATGTATACATACTTATATATGTAGATATAAATGTGTAAAGAAAATACAGATACTTATATAAGTTGACAGCTAATATGTGACTACTCACATAAGTAGGAATAGAGAGAATGATTTTGATTATTCTTGAGGAAATAAAATGCACAAGTGATATAAATGAAATTTTAGAAAAATAGATCACTTTCTGCACATAGAAATGAAGAGAAAGAACCTGAGTATTTAGGTATATGAATATATTCACTGTCTTCATATACATGAGTTGATTTATATTATCTATATATCCATTTACATAATTATGAAGTTGTAATCTATAGGAGCACCCTGTAGTTTTATATGTGAATATATATAGATGAAGATAAGGAATATCTGTAAGTGAAATATACAAGTTCTTTCCTGTAAATGGGATGATATAATCCTCTCTGTCTCTCTCTGTCTCTGTCTCTGTCTCTCTCTCTCTCTCTCTCTCTCTCTCTCTCTCCCTCTTTCTCTTTATATATATATATTTGTGTGTGTGTGTACATATGAATTAAATATATGTATATATATATTTACAGACATACACATATATACATCATCTTACATTTTCAGTGTTACAAAGAGCCATTTAGTACTCAAAAACAGGAATAGAGAGAGAGAATGGAAGATTACTGCCTTACATTCATATGCAGAAAAATAATTTGAGTGTTAACGGATCAGAATATGCAAAGACCAGGGGAACAGAGGGACCTCTGGACCAACAGCAGAGGGTCGCTGGGCAACAGTATTGGTCTCAGAGGTCCTCTCCCTCTGTGCCTGGCTCCCAGAATGGCAGCAGTCAGGAAACTCCACTGGCAGCTTGATACTTTTGTAGAGGCATTGGAGGAGGGGAAATGAGCCAGAAAAGGTCTTTGGGGGAGGGGGAAATGAGCCTGAGATAGCTTAGGTGGGAAGGATGGTGACTCCAGGCAGACTGGTGAATTGGCTGCCTTTTGGGCCAGTGGAGGGGCCGGCAGCGGTGGTGGAAGGGGTACTTCTGCCTCACCAAGATGGGCACTGAGGTCACCGGCCATCTGTGGTCAGCAGGGGATTCACCTTGCCCAGACTCAGCTCCAGTGGCCCCCTGAGGACTCCTAGGGCAGGGAGTGGAAATCTGTGAGGCCAAAGATGCCGGGGGATGAGCCCAAAGAACATGAAGACTCAGAGTACTAAGCGTGGGAGACAAGTGACCAGGAAACATAAGCCCCAGACCCCAAGACTCATGTTCATGGTAGGGAAACAGTCCCCAACTGGTCCTGATTCCACATTGCCTTTCCACTCCTCCCTGGGCTCTGAGGTCTGACAATCCTTGTGGGATGGAGTGGGGTATCTTTTGCTTTAGGAGGCAGGTTCAGGAAGAACCATGGATTTTATTTGAATCTTTAGGGTTAGAATAAGTGCAGAGCTTGCTGACTGGGGGCTTCCCCAAGGGAAAGGATGAGACTAGCAGGGTTTTCTCAGCTGGGGTTGGACTCTAGTTTGCTAACATGGGGAGGGAGGAGATTATATGGATGTGGGAGTAAAATCTGAGTGCCCTTGTAGATTTGGGTAGGATTGGGGGTTAAAGAGACCTCAGAGGTTATCTGATCCAGCCTCCTGATTTGAGAAAAAGGGTGGCTGAATTCTAGATGTGGGCACAGAACCAGTAATCCCCAGACCCAGACCCTGAGCCTGGTTGTCTCCTGTCTGCCAGGCTACCTAGCTTAAACCTTGGCCTTTTCTTTCTCTGACAGCCAAGGTTCATGGGCTGAAGGTCCCTGGGAATGCACTCCACAGAAGATGGTTGGCAGGTTGCTCATAGAGCTAGAGATTCTAGGAGTTTTCAGTTAGGACTGTGGGGTTAAAGGAGAAGGAAATTGAGTTCCTCCTTCCACCAACCTTGGAGCAACCTGGGATATAGAACTAGCTGGGTGAGCGAGACCCAATCCCATTCCTTCCCTCAGTAAGTTTCTTCCACTCAGGAAATAAGGAGAATGACCTCTAGCTGCTTTACTCAGAGCCTTATTTAAACATTTTCCTGGAGTTTAGAGTTGATAGCCTATGCAAAGTCCCTTTTTCCTTCCCTCTAAGAACTCCAGGTTTAGTGACAGAAAAAGAGTGACTTGGACATGACAGATATCATAGCATTATCAAAGAGTAGACCCCAGGAGGAAAGCCCTGGAGAGGCAGGGATCAAGAACTACTTGGTAGAGGTGGTTTGGGTGGCACTTTAGGCTTTCATTGAGGGGAAGGAAGGTGTAGATTATCAACAGAATTGAGGCTGAAGAAGGGTGCTCTGGGTATCAGGGTGGGAAGGGAAGCCTGAATAACCCATCTAGTAGAGCTCAAGTGTCCTTTCCTTTCCCACCCTGAGCACATCAGTTGGGCACTTCCCACCAAGGAAAGAGGGGTGCTCCTCCCACCTTCACAGATCATGGATCTTTATCACTAAACTTCTCTTCTCATGCATATAGCCTGAAGAGGCCAGAAGCAGGAACCAGACTCAAGTTTTTGTCAACATCAGACAAGAAGTATAGGAAAACGATTTCACCAGGAAGGCTATAAACACTTCATCAACAGGCCAAAACTGATTGGAGCAAATATTGTAGTTAATAGAGATCCAAAAGAAAGTACAACAGAGAAAGATATGGCCTCTGTTAAAATACACTCCAAACTACCCTATTCCAATGTATTAGCAAAGATTGCACAGGGTGTGGGATGGAAATTAGAACATAAACACACACACACACACACAAACACACACTTCTACATTTTCACATACTGGGGCACTAATGTTGAAATGCTGAATAGGATAAATTTTGGACGGGCATATACACTCATGCATAGAAAAACTTCTCTCTAATCTTAAACACTCATATTTGTGAACCCCCAATAAATCATTTGATAATGAATTTTAGTTAATTTCAATTAGTAATCACATGAGGACACAAAAGAGGGTCTCAAAAATGCAGTCAGAAATGTCTGAATGACTTAGGACATGGAGAGATAGGGTAGCCAAAGACAAAGCAGTCTGAAAACCTTATCTACTAAGGAAAATATTATTTAAAAGATAGTGGAAGATTTTAAAATGTCCCCTCAAAATGAGGATTACTATCTTCCATTTGTATACTGAGTCTGAGTACTCACCTCTTCTCTTTATATATCCATGCATATGAGTATTAATATGTTGTCTTTATGTATGAATTCTCTCCTATACTGTCTTGTTATTCATGTCAGTACTCATATATCCTCTCTATACTTAAGTATTCTGTAGGAGACCATAGTCCTATATATCAGTATGCATAGATGAAGTGAGAGAATATATATAAATGAACTTAAATGAGTTTTTTCTATATATGTGATTATATAATTTTATATGTATGTATGTATATGTGTACAGATATGTGTGTATATATCTATATATAGAGAGAGATATTAAGAAGAGTCATTCAGTACTCACAAAGAGGAATAGAGAGAGAAAATGGAAGATAAAGAGGCAATGAATATACAGAGGAAATATTTGAGCACTCATGCAAACAAAGCCCAGAGGTTTCCAAGAGATGGACAGAAGGCCATCTGGGCAGAGAGCAGGGGGTGGCTGGGCATCAGCCCTAGTCCCTGTGGTCCTTTCCATCAGCACTCAGCTCCTGGAATGGTAACACTCAGGTAATCTCGCTGGCATCTTGGGCCACTTGTAGCAGTGGTGGGGAATGAGAAAGGAGTAGGAGAAGGTTTTAACAGTGGGGGAAATGAATCTAAGAAGGCTGTGGGGGAGGGGAAATAATCACTAGTGCAGAGCAAGGAGGAGTGATGTTGACTACATGTAGGCACATGAGTGGAATGCCTGAATAAAGCCAGGGAAGGGAGGGGCAGGGTTGGAGGGACTTCTGCCTCAAAAAGTTCGGCTCTGACATCATCGACCATCAGAGCTCAGCCAGGGGTCCATCTTGCCCAGATTCAGATGCACTTTGCTGGTGGCTCCCTGAGGACCCCGAGGGTTGGACTGGATATCTGAGAGATGAGAGATGTTGGGGAACCACTTCAGAGTACATCTGAGGCTCAGGATTCTGAATTTAGGAGTCAAAGGGCCAGGAAACATAAGTCCTCAGAGTGCAGGACTGCTGTCCATGGTAGGAAACAGTCCACAAGTAGTTCTTACGGGACCCTGGACTTCCACGGCTGTGAGTTCTGAGGTTTGACAGTCCTTGGGACTTGGGATGGTGGGGGCACCTCTGGTTCAGGAGGCTGGTCCAGGAAGAACAATGGGTTTTATTCCAATCTTTAAGGTTAGAATAAGGGCAGAACTTGCTGACTTGGGGCTGCTCCAAAGGAAAGCTTCAGATTAACAGGGTTTTCTCAGGGGGAAGGGGAAGGGATGTTTTAATACTGTGGAGGGTGAGAGTCTGAATGGACTGGTAGGTTTGGATAGGATGGAGGCCTAAAAGAGACCTCAGGGGTCATCTGGTACCACCTCCTCATTTCAGAGAAAGGGTAACTGATGTCCAGAGGAGGACAGTGATATAGTCAAGAGCACAGAGCCAGTAAGGGGCAGACCCAGACCTTGAGATTTATCTCTCTTGCCTGCCAGACTAGCTGACTTTTATCTTGGCCTTAACCCCCTCTGAAAACTAAGCTTCATGGGCCCAAGATCCCTGGAAAAGCACTCTTGAGAAGCAGGTAGGCATTTTCCTCATAGAGCTTAGGGTTCTATGAAACTTCAGTTATGAATTTGGGGTTAAATCAAAAGCAAACCAAGCCATTGACACACACCTTACCCTCAGCTTTGTGACAGCCTGGGATACACACTTAGTCAAGTGACCCTTAGCAAATCCTATGCCTTCACTGAATAAGTTTCTTTCATTTGTAAAATAAGGGTGAACACCCCTGCATGTTTCACTCACAGTGCTACTTGAACATTTTCCTGAGCCTTGGAGGCAATAGCATAGCCAAGGTCTCTTTTTCCTGCCCTCAGAGAACTCCTGGTCAAGTTAGGAAAAATAAATGACTTGGGTATGCCAGGTATGGAAACAACAGCAAAGCCTTGGCCAAAGGAGACAAGCCTTAGAGAGGCAAGGATCAAGAACTGCTTGGTGGAGGTGGGCTGGGTGGCACTTGGACTTTCATTCAAAGGAAGGAAGGAGCAGGTTATCAGCAGAACAGAGGTGGGAGTTTTCAGTTGTACAAAGGGACCTACTTGGGTTGCAGAAGGGTATTTTGGGAATCAGGTTGGGAAAGGAAACATGAATAACCCCTTGACCAGAGCTCCTGTGCCCTTTCCTTTCCCACCTTGGACAGGTCAGTGGGGTTCTTCACACCTGGTAAAGAGGGGTTCTCCCCCAACTTGCACAGATCAACCTCATGGACATCTGTCACTAAGATTGCCCCCTGATGCAAACTGCCTGAAGAGGCCAGAACCAGGAGCCAAATCATTATGAGCACATTCTCTCACAGGAAGAGAAGCATGGAATTCTTTTAGGAATATAGAGAGGATATAGAAGTAACCTTAGTGGTGAATAAAGAGAATGTAAACATGTACAGAAACATATATGAATATATCTATGTGTGTATCTGTGTAATGGATAAAGAGAATATGGGTAGTCATCTAGATGCATAAAGAGTGAATATCTGAGGAATAATCATGTACATAAGAATAGAGAAAATGATTACTAAAGTTTCTGAGGAGAAAGAATCTATTTTGGACATATGCACACATACACAGAGACACATAGAAACATATAAGCTCCTACAGTTATACACACCTACACTTGTGCTCCCCCTGTACAATCATTTCATAAAAACAAATTTCAATGGATTTCACTTACTGATCACCATGAGGAAATGAAAGGGGCTCTCAGGAGTGACTCCTGAAATATCTGATTGACTTAGGAAGTGGAGAGGTCAGGCAAATAAAGGCAAAACAGGCTGAGAACCTTAACTCCTAAGGGAAATCTCATGTGAAATGATGGTGGAATATTTGAACATAACTCCTCATAGGTGACCAATCCTATCTTCTATGTGTATTTTGATATGTATGAGTACTCACCTCTTTCTTCACTATATGCATATGTATGTATACTGATGTTCTCTTATGTAGTCATGTGTGTGAATGTTCCTCCATATTCCCTTGCCATTCATATTTTAGTACTCATATCCTCTCAATAGTGAATCAAAAATATGGGTTCACAAAATATAGTCACATAGATAGACTTATATACGAGAAATCATGGATCATACACTCATACAAACACATACTACCTTGTCTTTTGTGACTCATATATTTGATTATTCATATATGCTCTCCATATGTTAGCCTATATCAACATTCATGGAGCCTTTCTATATTCCTGAGTACCCCATTTGTCAGTACTCATTCACTCAATTATACTTTATGTATAAGTACCCTTATGCTCTGTCTACATTCTTATACAGAAGTATTGATGTCTTCGGTGTACAGAGAATGGAGTCTTCTCTTCATCTATTTTCTCACAGAGAGAGAAACAGTAGAATAATTTTAGGAATATAGGGACTATATAGGAGAACCCTTAAAGGTGAATAGAGATTATATACGTGTGTGTGTGTATGAATAGATAAAATATGGGTACTCACAAATATGAACCGAGAGTGAATTTGAGCACTCATGTACATAGGAATAGAGAGAATGATTATAAATATTAATGAGGAGATAGAATATATGTCATATAAATTAATTTATAGAAAGAACAAAGGTCTTCATGTACACAGTAACAAAGAGGGAGAACCTGAGTACTTATATGTATGAATATATTCTCTGTCTTCATATATAGGAGTTGTCATATGTTATCAATATATCCATTTATGTAAGTAGGAAGTTATACTGACTAGAAGAGACACTGTAGTCTTACATATGAATGCATATGGATGAAGATAGAGAATATCTAGGAATGAAATATACAAGATTTTTCATATATAGGATGATGTAATTTCATATGTATGTATATGTGTATATACATAAACACACACATATATATAATCCTATATATTTAAGATTATAAAGAGTCATTCAATACTCATAAAGAATAGAGAAAGAGAATGGAAGACTACTCTCTTACATGAATGTACAGAGGAAATATGTGAGCCCTCCCGGATAAAACCATACAAAGCCCAGTGCTTTTGAAGACAGGGACAGAGGGCCCTCTGGACAGACAGCAGGGCATCACTCAGCATCAGTCCCGGTCCCTGGGGTCCTCTCCTTCTATGCCTGGCTCCTGGAATGGCCACAGCAAGGAAACCCCGCTGGCAGCTCGAGCCTCTTGTAATGGTAGTGGGAGGAGGGTGGGAAATGAGCCGAGAAAGTCTTTTGAAGAGGGAAAATGAACACAAGAGAGTGTGGGAGAGGGGAAAATGAGCCACAGAGTATTAAGGAGAGTAGGGGAAAATGAGCCCGAGAAGACATATGAGCAAGAAAAAATGAGCCCGAAAGAGTGTGTAAGGGAGGGATGCTGCCTATAGGAGACTGGTGAGTGAGACATCTAGTGGGAGTCAGCGGAGGGAGGGGCAGGGTTAGCAGGAGGGGGATTGCTGCCTCTCCAAAGAGGACTCTGACGTCAGTAACCATCAGCACTCAGCAGAAGATCTTCCCTACTCTAAGGACCTCTAGGGTTAGGAGTGGATATATGAAGGACTAGGATACCAAAGGAATCTGTAAAGCCTACTTGAGACCCAGGCTTCTGAGCATGAGAGACAAGAGATCAGGAAACATTAGCCCTGGACCCCAGGACTCTGGCCCGTGGTAGGAAAATTGTCCCCAGTTGGCTCCTACGAGACACTGGTCTTCCAGCCCTCTGGGCTCTGAGGTGCCTGTGACATGGGTGTGAGTGTGGGGTGAGGAACCTGTGGTTCAGAAAACAGATCGGGGAAGAATCATGGATTTTGTTCCAATCTCTAGGGTCAGAATAAAGAAAGTAATTGCTGACTGAGGGCTTCTCCAAGGGAGAGTGTTAGATTAGCAGGGCTTTGACTTATCTGCTTGACTTAGGACATGGAAAGATAGGACAGCCCAAAGCAAAACAGACTGAGAACTTTACCTCCTAAGGAAAATCTTATGGAAAAAATGTATCTCCTCACAGATGAAGATTGACATCTTCCATTTTTATTTTGACCTGTATGGGTACTTACTCTTTATATATATTCATACCTCTGAGAGTTAATATGCTCTCCTTATGGGCTCAATGTATAAATACTCTCCTATATTCCCTTATTATTCAAATTTTAGTACTTATAAATCATTTCCTTATATTAATCAGTATTTATACACATTCCTCATATTCTCTCTTTATTCACACAGGTATGAGCAATCATGTAATCAGTGTATATTACATATACTATGTTGTCTCTTGTGACTCATATGTATGATTATTTGGATATTCCCTATATATCTTAGCATATCGAGCCTTTCTATATTCCTGTATGAGTACTTCATTTATCAGTACAAATTTATTTCCTATTCCTCCACTTATAGATACCCATATTCTCTGTTTATATTCCTATATATGAGTCTTGATATATTTTGTGGGGACATAGACAGCAGGCTTCTTATACTCTCTCACAGGGAAAGAAGCAATTGAATATTTGTAGGAATATAGGGAGAACGTAGGAGTAATCTTATTCATGAACAGAGAGAATGTATACATAGAAATATATAAGAAGAGAGAATGTATGTGTATTCATAGATATGAATAGAATGATTATGTTAATATTCACTTATGTAGTAATTGAGAAAATGATTACTAATGTTTCTGAGTGGATAGAATGCATAAATCATATAAATGAATTTACAGAAAGCATAAATGACTTTCTCTACATTGGAGTGAAGAGAAAGGAGTACATACATAATATATATATACTCACATATATACACATATTATTTGTTTTAATATATACAAGTTGTCATATATATTTATTTACATGAGGATGAAGTTATACTCTATAGGAGAAACTCTAATCTTATATATGAGTCATATAAACATATATAAACATATATATGATGCAGTCTTATGTATGCATAAATGAACATAGAAAATATCTATCAGTGAAATATACAAGTTCTTTCCTTTATATAGAATCATATAATCATATATACATATATATCATCCTATATATTATAGGATGATATATATGGAGAGGATTATAGAAGGATATAATGTAGTATAGAGGATTATAAGAAGAGTCATGCAGTCATAAGAGTCATAAAGAGTCATAAAGAAGAACACAGAGAGGAAATGGATGATACCTAAGAAATGCATAAACATAAACATAGGAAAAATCTGAGCGCTCTTGAATAAGAATATACAAAGCCCAGTGGTTTTGAAGAGGGGGACAGAAGGTCGTTTGGACAGATAGCAGGGGGTTGTTGAGCATCAGTCCTGGTCCCTGGGGTCCTCTCCCTCCGTGCCTGGCTCTCCAAATGGTAGCAGTCAGGAAACTCGGCTGGCAGCTCGAGACACTTGTAGCGGTTGTGGGGAAGCGGAAAAGTAGCCCAAAAAGGTCTTTGGGGAAAAGGAAAATGAAAACGGTGAGAGTTGGGGGAGAAGGGAAAATGAGGCTCAGAAGAGTTGTGGGGAAGAAAAAATTTAGCCCGAGGGGACTTGAGGGGAGGAATGCTGACTGCAAAGAGAAAAGTGAGTGAGACATCTGATGGGAAGCAGTGGAGGGAGGGGCGGGATTGGCGAGAGGGGTTTCCTGCCTCCCCAAGATGGGTGCTCCATCACAGGATATTAGCGCACGGCCCTCATTTTCGGGTCCACCCTGGCCTGACTCAGTTGCGGTTGACTTGTGGCTCCCTAAGGACCGAGAAAGTGTGGTGAGGAGGGATGCTGACTGCAGGGAGACAGGTGAGTGGGATGTCTGGTGAGGGCCATAGAGGGGAGGAGAGACCTTGGGGAAAGGGGGACTCCAGCTTCATCAATTTGGCCATTGACGTCACCGGTTATTGGAGCTTTGCCCTCAACTGCCTTGATATTCTAGAACCAGAAGGTAAAATAGAAATTGAAAGAATCCATCAATCATTTCCTGAAAGAGATCCCAAATTGAAAACTCCCAGGAATATTATAGCCAAATTCCAGAGTTGCCAGGTCGAGGAGAAAATATTGCAAGCTGCCAGAAAGTAACAATTCAAGTATTGTGGAAACACAATCAGGATAGCACAAGATTTAGTAGCTTCTACATTAAGGAATCTGAGTGCTTGGAATATGATATTCTGGAGGTCAAAGGAACTAGGATTAAAACCAAGAATCACCTACTCAGCAAAACTGGTTGTAATCAATGAAGGTGGAAAATAGATTTTTAATGATGTAGAGGAATTTAATGCATTCTTGAGAAAAAAACTGAGCTAAATAGAAAAAGTGACTTTCAAATACAAGACTCAAGAGAAGCATGGAAAGGTAAACAGGAAAGAGAAATCCTATGGAACTTATTGAAGTTGAACAGTTTACGTTCCTGCATGGAAAGATGATATTTGTAACTCATGAGACCTTTCTCATTATTAGCGTATTTGGAGTGTATATATATATAGAGAGAGAGAGAGAGAGGACACAGGATGAGTTAAATATGAAGGGATGATATGGAGGAATGTACTGGGAGAAGGAGAAAGGGAGAGGTAGAATGGGGTAAATTATCTCACATAAAAGAGGGAAGAGATGGCTTTTACAGTGGAGAGTAAGTACGGGGAGGTGAGAGGGAATGAGTGAACCTTACTCTCATCAGAATGGGCTTAAGAAGGGAATATCATACACACTCAGTTGAGTATGGAAATATATCTTTCCCTACAAGAAAGTAGGGGAGAAGGGGATAAGAGAGGGGAAGTGATAGAAGGGAAGGCAGATTGGGTCAGGGAGTAATCACAAGCAAACACTTTTGAGGAGGGACAAGGTAAGAGAATAGAATAAATGTGGGGGATAGATGGAGGGAGATATAGTTAGTCTTTCACAACATGACTATTATGGAAGTGTTTTGCATGACTACACATGTATAACCTATATCAAATTTCTTGCCTTCTCAGTGGGTGGGAAGGGAGAAAGGGAGAGAATTTGGACCTCAAAGTTATAAAAATGAATGTTAAAAATTGTTTTTACATGTAACTGGGAAATAAGATATACAGACAATGGGGCACCAAAATCTATCTTATCATACAGGAAAATAGAAGGGGAAGAGGATAAGAGAAGGGTGAGGGGTGATAGAAGGGAGGACAGATTGGAGGAAGGGATAATAAGATGTAAAACACTTTTGAGGAGGAACAGGGTGAAAGGAGAGAGAGAATCAGAAGCAAAACACTTTTGAGGAGGGACAAGGTGAAAGGAGAGGGAGAATAGAATAAATGGGGATAGGTTGAACAGGATGGAGGGAAATGCATGTAGCAAAAGTAACTGTGAAAAAAATTTTGAAGCAAGTTTCTCTGATAAAGACTTCATTTCCCTAACAAATAGAGAACAGTGTCAAATTTATAAAAATAGGAGCCATTCCCCATTTGATAAATGAGCAAAACATATAATCAGTTTTCAGCTGAAGTAATTAAAGCTATCTACAGCCATATGAAAAAATATTCTGACAAACTATTGACTGGAGAAATGCAAGTTAAAACAGTTCTGAGGCACTACCTCATACCTATTGGGTTAGATTAGATTATAGGACATAAAAGGTAAATGACAAGTGTTGGAGAAGAAGAGGGAAAAAAAGAGACTTTAAAGTACTTTTGCTGGAGCTGTGAATTGATTAAACCATTCTATAGAGCAATTTGAAACTACGCCCAAAGGGCTATAAAACCATGAATACCCTTTGATCTAGCAATGCCACTATTAGGTCTGTATGCCAGAAGAGATAAAAAACAAAAAGGAAAAGGGAGTATATGTACCAAAATATTTATAGCAGATCTTTTCTGGGGTTAAAGAATTAGAAATTGAAGGTATGCACATCAATTGGAGAATGGCTGAATAAGTTATGGTATGTAATTATGATGGAATATCATTGTACTATAAGAAATGATGAGCAGGATGCTCTCAGAAAAACCTAGAAAGACTTACATGGGTTGATGCAAAGTTAAATGTATTGGGGACAAAGTAACAGCAATATTGTAAGATGATTAGCTGTGAATTATTTAGCTATTCTCAGCAATACAACGATCCATAACAATTTTGAAGGACTTAGGATGAAAAATGCTACCAATCCTCAGAGAAAGAAGTGATGGTGTCTAAACACAGGTTGAAGCAACCTTTGTTTCTTTGTTTTTTAAATTTATTTTTCCTGAGTTTTTTTTTGTTTCTGTTTTCTTTCACAACATGACAATTATGGATATGTTTTGCATGACTACAAATATACAACCTACAGAGAATTGTTTGCCTTCTCATGGGGGGGGTAGAGAAAGGGAGAGAATTTGAAACTCAAAGTTTAAAAAAAAGTTAAAAGACAAAAAAAATTAAAAATGCAATTTTTGTTATTGAATATTGTACTATAAATGTCAGCTTTAGCAATAAGTGAAGAAAAATAAATTGAAGGAATTAGAATAGGCAAAGAAGAAACAAAGCTATCACTCTTTGCAGAAGATATGATGGTATACTTAGAGAATCCTAGAGAATCAAGTAAAAAACTGCTTGAAATAATAAACAACTTTAGCAAAGTGGCAGGATAAATGAAACACACATTGGTATTTGTATATATTACTAACAAAGCCCAATAGCAACAGATAGAAAGAGAAACTTCATTTAAAGTCACTGTAGACATTATACAATATTTGAGAGTCTACCTGCCAAAATAAATCAAGGAATTATATGAAGACAATTGCAAAACACTCCTCACACAAATAAAGTCAGATCCTAATAACTGGAGAAATACCAGTTGCTCATGGGTAGGCTGAGCTAATATAAAAAAAAATGACACTTCTTTCTACATTAATTTACTTATTCAGTGCCATACTGATCACACTACCAAAAATTATTTCACAGAGCTAGAAAAAATAATAACAAAATTCATCTGGAAGAACAAAAGTTCCAGTATATCAAGGGAATTAATGCAAAGACATGCAAGAGAAGATGGCCCTAGCTATACTAGATATTAAATTGTATTATAAAGTAGCAATCATCAAAACTACTTGGTACTAAGAAATAGAGTGATTAGGTTGAGGTCTCCAATCCACCAAAGAGAAAGCCCATGGGTTCAGCAAAATCCACCCCTCTCCCTCTGTTGGGGTCCTCCTTCCACCTTATTACTATCTTTAGGTCTCTGTTGGTATGATGATGCTTGGTAATGACTCATTAATGGGACTCTAGCCCCAGAAGTAGATTTAGACAAGCTTCCACCTGGGAGCTTGGGTTGCCTTCTGTTGAATGCTGTGTTTATACTTTGAAACAACAATGAAGCTCTAGGTTTTTCATCAGGAATGTATGGAAGTCTTCCATTTCAATAAAAGTCAATGTTTTCCCCTGTGAGATTATACTATTTGGCTGAGTGAGTTATTTTGCTTATAAGCTCATATTTTTTGCATTCTGAAATCTTATATTTCAAACTCTCAGCTCCTACAGGGGAATGGCTGATAATCCTGTACATTTCTGAATGTGTCTCTTTGGTACTTAAATCCTTTCTTTTCAGGCTGCTGGCGATATTTTTTTCCTCACCTGTAAACCTTTGATTTTGGTTCTCATGTTGCTGGAAGTTTTCATTCTGGGGGGCGGGGGGCTTTCCTTTATGAAGGGAGGGGTGACCTATAGATTCCCTTCATTTCCTCTTTGCTTTCTGATTTTAAGAAGTCTACAATGTTTTCATGTGTGATTGTTTGAAATATTATATCTAGGCTCTTTTGTATGGCATAGCTTTCAAGTTGTCCAATAATTCTTAAATTTTCAGTCTTTAATCTTTTTCTATATCATTTGCTTTTTTCTGATTTAAGTTATCAATTCTTTCTTTTTAAAAGAATCAGTTTAAATTGGTTTGTGTGTGTGTTACATCACCTTAGTTATCCTACAAATTCCTTCCCTTTCTTCTCCCAGAGAGCCATTTGATATGACCAATAGTATTTTTAAAAGAGAAAAATTAATTCAACAAAATTGATTGATACATTGAAAATGTCTGAAAACACGTGCAAACAATAAAACCTGAAGACATCTTATCTCCATAAAGGGGTAGAGTGGAGATGTGTTCTCCTATCTCTTCATTTGACTCATGCTTGATCTTTATGATTTTGTTACATTTCCTTTTGAATTTGGGTGCTTTGTTTCCATTTCCAACGTTGTGGTTATTGTGTATGTTGTTTTCTTGCCTTGTCTTACATCACTCTGCATCAGTTCATATCGATCTCTCCATGTTCCTCTGTATTCACCAGGTTCATCACTTTTTATAATACAGCAATATCCCATTACATTCATGTACCACAAACTCTTTAGCTATTCCCATTAGCAATAGGCATCTATTGGTTTCCACTTGTTAGCTAACACCAAAAGTCTTGCTATAAATATCTTGAAGAATATAGAGTCCTTCTTCTTATCATGACTTCCTTGGGGTACAAGGTCAGTAATGGATTCTCTGATTTAAAGGGTATAAACATTTTAGTCATTTTATTTGCATAATTCCAAATTGCTTTATGAAATTATTGTAACATTTCACAGCTCCACCCACAATGTATTCATGCCCCTTTCTTTTAGCAACCCCTCCAACAGTGACAGTTGCCATTTTTCCCAATTTAGGAGTATAAGGTGAAACCTCAGGGTTGTTTTGATTTGTACATGAGAATTATGAGAGCAGAATACATGGCCTGCATAGTAAAAACAATGAGCAGAACTGATAAACTGAAATCTGCACAGAAGTGAATGACAATCTAAAAGAAGAGAAGCAAAAAACAATAACATTGAAAGAAAATATGGTCACTGCACAAGAAACATATCTAGAAGATAGGATGCGTAGAGACAAGATGAGGATAAGAGGTCTCCCTCAGGAAGACAATAAGACCAAAAACCTTAGCACTACAATGCAATAAATTATACAAGAGAACTGTCTAGATTTTCCCAAGATAGAAAATGAAACATCAAATTGAAAAAATGCATAGATTGCCTCTAGAAAAGAACCAGCATCAAGAGTGAAATTTCCAAGACACATGGTGTTTGAATTTCATAATTCAGTTGCGAAACACCAAATTCAATGAGCAGTGGACAGATGCTGGCCATACCCTGCCTATCAGTGAATCAGTGATATTTGTGGTACCATAAATGGGATGGTGAATGAAAAGGGGATAAAGTTGAACATGTGTTCTGTGTGGGGCAAATGGAGGATTAGCAAAGAGGGCACGTTAACCCTTGTGGCCTCAGGAAGTGAAGAAACTTCAAGCAAATGGGTGAGGATGTGGAAAGGATTTAAAAAAGGAAGGAAGAAGGAGGGAGGCCATGTTTTGTTAGCTGGAAGGGAAATCAATTGGACTAAGTGAGAGGGACAAAGTGGGGAAAGAAGTAAATAACTAGAAAAAAAAAGGAAGCAAAAAACGAACTAATAAGCAAAATCTCAAAGAAAAAGGGTAACAGGAGGAAGTGATCAGGATGAGGAGAAAAGAGTTGCTGGGAATACAGCCATATGAAAAATAATACACTAAGGTAACTGAAGGAACATAGTACTGAATTTATAGCCAAAGAGGGAGAAAATCAAACTTTGAAAACCCCTAATATTATAAATAAAAAAAAAACAAATGTTTACTAAGCACCACTGGGCTCATTGCAGGAGATTCAGAAAGAGGCAAAGGTAAATTCCTCTCCTCAAAGAGCTTTCAGTCTAAATGAAGAGCTTATGTTCTAATAAGGGATGTCACACTTTAATGGTGGATGTTATAATCTTTTTTTCTTTTTTTAAAATTAATTTATTTTTAGTTTTCAACATTCCCTTCTATAAGATGTTGATTTTTAAATTTTCTTCATCGCCCTCTCCTTACCCCTCCCCAAGATTGCATGAAATCCGATATAGGCTCTACATACACATTTATACTAAAGATATTTTTGTATTACTCAAGTTGTAAAGAATAATTAGAACCAATGGGAGGAACCAAAGAGAAAGAAGAAACAAAACAAAACAAAAAAAGAGAGCAAATACTATGCTTCGATCTGCATTCAAACTCCAAAGTTCTTTCTCTGGATGTGGATAGCATTTGTAATCACATGTATTTTGGACTTGTCTTGGATCTTTGCATTAATGAGAGGAGCTAAGTCTATCAAAGTTAATCATGGCACAGTGTGGCTGTCACTATATACAATGTTCTCTTGGTTCTGTTCACTTTACTCAGCATCAGTTCATATGGGTCTTTCTAGGTTTTTCTGAAGTCTGCCTGCTCATCATTTCTTGTGGCACAAGAGCATTCCATTATTCATATACCACATTTTACAATTATTTAGATCGGACTATTTGTATGAAAAGTGTTTTGTAATTGTGTTCACATGGTTCCTGGGTTTCTCTTGGCAGGTAGACTCCCAAATTCATCTGGAAGAACAAAAAGAACACTGTTTCGAAAGCCATAATTCATTATGAAAAAAAAATTAACAAAATAGGATTTCTCCTCAGTGACAAATATAAAAACTGCATCTTTCACTTTCAATAATCTGTTTAAACTTTGCCTTCTTGAGAGCCACATGAGTCAACATATTTTCTTTTTCTTATCAATTTAAGTGTACTACAACCTTGTAGCGAAGACTCTGCAGCATTGTCATCAGTATTTTTACCTCTTCTGTCTAAATTTAGTCACTTATCCATAACAGAAAAATATTTTTGCCATAAAATATAAATAAATATTCCTAATAATTTTGCAAATAAATACCAGCTTTAGTTCATTAAATTACATTTGTTTGTGCTTAATTAAAAAATATTGATGTTCATACATATATACAGTGGTGATGGTGGAGAAACATTATTAAAGGGCTTTTGTCTTTACTTGCTGCATTTAAACATTTATGTTTCTATAAAAGAAGAAAATAACAATTTTAAAAATCAAATCTACTAAAAAATACCACCTAAAGATACACTAATTTGTACTTACCCGGTAAGTAGCCAGTGAGGAATGACAGTAGGAAAATATTAAAAGTCTTTATTTTCCATAATTAAATTATTATGTTTTTGTAAGAACAGAAAACTTTGTATATACAGTAAAAACAATGCAATTCATAACATACAATAGTCTCGAATCTGAGCTAATGAGTTTCTGGCAGCATTTTTTGATGTTGTGTGGTGTGACAGCATGAGCAAAGTGTGCATGTTGCATGTCTGGAACCAAGGCTGCAGTGAAGTCGTAGGATGCAACAAGGGCAAGTGCTGCCAGAGACACCTTGGATTCATAACAGGTTTGATTTTGAATTAATTTTTGGTGGTTGTGCCTTCAGAAGCCTTTTACTTTAGCCAAATCTTTTGGGACCCCTACATTCAGTTACATGACCATATAGGGGCGCAATCCAGAGTTTAAGAGGCACTGGGATAGACAATAGAGGTCCAGTCTTGGAGTCAGGAAGACCTGGGTCTATGTCCTCCCTACTGACTTGGCCATGTGACCATAAGCAAATCATTTAACTCCTCTGGGTCTCAGGCAACTCCCTAATCTGTGACTGACTGACACGAACAGCAGGACTCACCAAACTGGAGTGTTCCCACTCCAGTGAAATCACAGGGATGAATAAAATAATCATGCCAATAAGAAAAGCAACTTTTTGTGGTCCTGCTCAGACCACACCTAGAATATCATGATCACTTTTAGGATGGACATTTAGGAAGGATATTGAGAGACAGGGATGGTGAGGGGCCTGGAAACTTCACCGTATGAGGAACAGGTGAAAGGAGGAGGGCCATTTGGTGGAAGGAGCCCTGAATGCAGAATCAAGACCTCAGTTAGAACTCCAGCTCTACTCCCTACTGCCTGTGAGACACTGGGCAAGTCACTAAACCTCCCTCTCCAGGCCTGCTTCCTCCAGCTTAAGTGGAGGGGATTAGATCCTGCTAGCTCTAAATTCCATGACTTTCCAAGTGGGTGGTATTTCCCTAGTAAAAGAGAAGACACTGGAGACAATGGCACCTGTCCTGACATATCTGAAGGATTGTCAGGAGGCAAATGGATTCAGAATAAAGTGTGGCTTCAGAATAAAGAACCAGAATCAAAGGGAAAGATAGAGTGCCTGGAACATGGTAGGTGCTTAATAAATACTTCTGGTATTGATTGATTAATGGATTGATTACAGGGATGCAGGTTTATCGTAACATAATGAAAAACTGAACTTTCTAAAAGAATGACCTAGGTTGGGAGGTAGTGAGTTCCCCATTACTAAAAGGACTCCAAGAAGAGATTGAATGGCCTCTTGTCAAGGATATCATACAGAAGATTGATTGTCAAGCAGGAAATGAGAGGCTGACTCTGGGTCCTTCGAGGTTTAAGATTCAAGGCTCCTGTGAACTGTCTGCTTTGGCACTACTTTGATGGGGTTGTGGGAAGGGGCATCTCCATTTTTTAGTCTCCTCTCCTAGAAAATTGCAAAGCCTTTTTCAAGAGGAAATACACTAGTGCCCCTGCTCATTCTCTTCTCAATAGTGGACCTGATGCCAGGCCCGAGATTGTTCCCAGGAGGGCTTGGTGCTACTCCTGGAAGCCTTTCTGTAAGGTCTTCATGATCTCCTAATTGCCAGATCTCTTCTGCCTTTCTCTTCTTATAAGGACATAATTTGCTTAATGTCTGCAGGCTCTGTGTCCCCAGGGGCCTTGAGGCAGCACCAATCTCTCCCCTCTGGTTGTGGCAGCCTTTTTTCTCCATGTCCTGGCTCTCTGACTCCCTTCTTTAGAGTGGTATGTGAAATCCCTTCTCACTTCTCTTGTTCCCATTCCCACCTGCTCCTGCTCCTCTCTTGCTGGTCCAGACTCCAGGCTTCCTTTCCCACCTGTGCCCTGTGAAAGCTATCTTTCCCACAGCTCAGTCTCCCCTCATGCCTAGTGTCGCCTGGTATTTACTGTACTTGGAGTACTCACTTTTCAGCCATTCCTGGTCCTAGCAAGAGCTTCTTCTTTGCCTCCCTCTCCTTTCTCTCCTATTCCCAGGACGGAGGTCCCTTGAGACAATAATAATTATAGAACAGATGATATTTCAGTGTAACTCCAAGATGGATACAGTACTTTCCTGACAAAAGGCCTATTAGGTTGGGAATGCCAGCATCACTATGATTTTACAAATGAGGAAACTGAGGCTGAAAGAGGTTAGTAAGCAAGAGGGGCAGGGGCCTGAATGAGAAAATAGCAAAGAAATTACCAGTCAATGATACTGGAAGGAAAGGCCTCCATCAAAGTTGAGCACTCTGGCCTTCTCCCATTCACTCTAAAAGTCTTGAGCAATAGATAGTTGATATATCTGTACTGCTTTACTGGACAGAAATCAGCACAGCTAGGTGGCTTAACCAATAGATTTCTGGGCCCAGAGCCAGTAAGACCTGAGTTTAAATCTTGCCTGACATTTACTAGTAGTGTGATCCTGGGCAAGTCACTTAATCCTGTTTGCCTGAGTTTCCTTATCTATAAATTGAGCTGGAGAAGGAAACAGTAAACCACTCCAATATCTCTGATGAGAAAACCCCAAATGGCATCATGAAGATTCCCACATGACTGAAAAATGACTAACCAAAAGTATAAAGAGAACCATCATACAGAAGAAAAAAGAAACTTTTAAATATTCAGTAAAACAAGTCAAGAGATGGAAAATGTCTGAAAATAAATTCATGCTGCCATCCTTGTGAACCTTTCACCTCTGGCAAGGAATGGTAGTACTTATCTTCTTCCTCTTTTGAAGGGCTATGCTCATTGAGTTTTCTATTACTCATGCAGTGTTGGTCTCCATCAATAGCATATAATTTTCTCTGAGGGCAGGGACTGTTTCCTTTTTATCTTTGGACTCCTAGCACCCAGAGCAGAGTGCGACTCATAGTAGGCTTTTAATAAATGTTTTTTTCTTCAGCCAAAGACAAGGTTTATTAGAACATCCATCATATTGGGCAGACTCTTAAGGAGTCTTAATGTTAGTGAGCTATTGGTTAGATTGTTAGAATCTGAGCATCTTAATGGAGACAAGATGGACCTTATATAAAGATAGAATATGGGAGGGATCTAGGAGTGGCCAGGTAGTCTATGAGGTAATAGAATTCCAGGGATTTGGACCATGTGGCCAAGGGAGAATGGAGCTTAGATAGGATTATGGGTGGGAAGTGGCCTCGGGCAATAGGGAGGTAAGATAATGGAAAGCTAGGCTAGGTTAAGGGTAACAGAGAATTGAGAGATTGGGTGTAGCCACAATGAAAGGCCAATTGATGGGATTATAGCCTCAGGCAAACCCCAGAGATTTGGCCATGTGGGAAAGTCCAGGGTTTTTCCTTTTTGGGGTCTAGATCCCATCCTCATCATTTCCCCCTCAAACAAATGGGACCCAAATTTTTTGGTGTAAGGGGAGTAGGTCTCGGCTTCTGAAACAGCTTCCTGCTGGCAAGGGGCATAGAGCTGCCTCTGCCTCGAGGGGGTCCCAAGGACAGGAATTCAGCACAGGCTGCATCCAGGGAACGATGTGGGGGACTTTGGCTGGTCCCTGTTGTTTGTTACCAACTGTGGGTGAATGGCCTGTAGCCTGGAAGACACAAATCTGACAGAAAAGACTGCAGGGCCCAGATATAAATGATTTTGACCAATTTATTGCCATTGAAAATTATTTCACAGTCTTTTGTTGACATCTGCTGCTCAAAAGATATTGAAGAATATTATAGCATGGTCATTGCCTCCCATCTAGTGGTCATAATTGACATTGCAGAATTTAGCACCTTTTTTGTTGTCATCTTGTGGATAGACTGAATATTGCATCACAACGAAAATTTTAGGCCAGAGAGGACCTATCAAACAATTGAGATCTTGTGGCCAATGCAGATATTACACTCTTAGTTTCTCATTGAGCATCCTAGCCTACGACTCATTTTAAACCATATTTTGGTTGAATTTTAGGCCATTTTGCTGCTCCTTTCTGGTTAAGATGGCAGAAAGAAACTAAATAAAATCCTAAATTTATGAAATGAAAAGGGTACAGGCTTCCTTCAGTGTAAGTCAGTCAGTCTCTGAAGGACTTTGCTGACAAATGATATTTTCAGATCCTCAGGGAGCACGTTCCTTGATCCTGGGCAGGACCTCAAACAACTAGAAGTCCTTACTTCTCTACAGAGTATAAAAAAATGTAATCTAGGTGAATTCCAGTCCTAAAGTCTGGAATTTTACACCGTTGCAGCCCACCATTGTGGTTGAGGGTATCCCAGCTCATGATGGATAAAACCAATCAGACTGGTAAGTGTGGAGATAGATTCCTTTGTCCAGGTTATTAAAGGTGGCTGAGTCTCATGATCAAGCCATGATCTCAACAGGAGGAGCTGAAACCTTTTAGTTCACTTCCTCATTTACTAATCAGGGTTAATTTTCATTTGTCGTGGGCACATTCTTTTCCAAAATCATTTAAGCCTTCAGTGATTTCCATGGTTTTATCATTGGTTATGGAGAGAGATCACTGACCATCAACTTATTGATCAGCTAGCCTAATTAGTAAATTGATTAACAAATTTCCCAGAAACTCTGTCTCTTGGGCTTTTCATTCATCTCATTGCACCTGAACCATGTTCTCCATCCCTTACCAACAGGTAAATTCCAGTCTAAACAAAGCCAACTTTCTCCTTTTAGTCACTAGCAACATTCCCAAATATATTATGTATATCAGTGTCCTTAGTTTTCTCTCTACCAAGTCATTCCTTTAATATCTTCAGTGCATCCACAGGATCATACAACCCAACATCTAGAGATGGGATGGACCTCAGAGATCATCTAGTCCAATCTCCTCAATTTAGAGTTTACTTGCCCAAGGTCATGCACAATATTTTAGATTGAGATCTGCAAAGGACATCAGAGATTATAGTCCAACCTGCTCAATTTATAAATGAGGAAACTGAGGCTTAGAGAGAAGTGACTTATTTAAAGTTATACACAGGAATATATATCTGGTGCTGAAAGGGATCTCAGAGGCTATGTAATGAGAGCTTCTGATTTTATTGATCTGGCAACTGAAGCACAGAGGCCTTATGTGATTGCTCAGGGTTACACAGGTCATCAGTGACAGAGACCTCCTTCCATTCTCCTACAAAATGGCCTGGTTGACAATCTCCACTTCTTTTTGTGTCCAGGTAAGGAGTGTTGTTACCAAAAAGCAGTGTTTAATTTGGTGTCTGTATTTGTTCTTTGATGTATTGGGGAACCACTGGAGTTTGTTGAACAGATTGACTGGGGCTTTCGGGATATTCCTTTGGCTTCTCAGTGAATGCTGAATCAGAGAGGGAGGGAAACTTGATACGGCAAGTCCATTTAAGAGGCAATAGACATAATCCAGATGAGAAATATGAGGTTTGATGAGTGGAGAGACAATGGATGCAAGACACTCTGAGGAGGTGGTAATGAGAAAACTTGGCAATGGATTGGATATGGGGTTTGAGGAGAGGGAGGATCATGGGATAGAGCTAGTGGCCAGGAAGGGAGGTGGAGGCTGGTGTCATGTAAATTTAAAGGAGAGTTTGGGTGATTCTTTGCATTGCCTTTTGCATCCAGCTACACCAGAATGTCTCAAAATGCTTTGTTGACTCTCATAACCAAAAACAGCATAGGAGGACATGGACAGATAAACAGCAACTCAGCCAGGGATAGAGTGCCATGAGAACATAGACCTGTAGCAAAGGAAAGGTCCCTGAATGTTAATCAAGAAGGCCTATGAAGGAAGGTAAGATTAGAATTGTGACCCATTGGCAAGCATGCGGGACAGTTTCAGCCACCTATTCATACTACAACTGGAAATAATTAAGCCTGAAATCCTACCAGTCTTGTATAATGGGAGCCATTACAGGTTTGGAGCTTGGAGGGAATGCTTGTACAACCCTAAGGAGAACATTTAATTTCTGGTGCTAACTTCCCCCAAAGCTGAGGGGGAAGCATGAGTGGAGGGAAGGTTCCTCATTGTTCTGTGACATTGCTTAATATTTTGGAGACGCTGTGTTTATAAGAGAATTTACAAAGGTGTATTCATTGCCAGTTTATCAGCTAATTACATCCAAAACTGCTCTCTCTACCCCAGGGCAGTTGGCCTGTTGGCCAGTCATAAGGTGGTGGGCTGAAATCTTGTTTGTTTGATTCTTCACTCAGAAATCATAAGCCACAGGTACAAGGGTGGGGGTTGGGGATATGTCTGTATAGATGAGCACCCTGGGTAGAGTTAAATGGAAAACCTTGCATCTGTCCATCAGATATGCCTGAGTTACAAACACAACATACCACAAGGTTTCCTGCTGAGGCAACCACCAGGATCAGTCTCACTAGTGTATTCTGCTTTTGTGGTAGAGCCCCCTGGGAGACTTAGACTAGGGGTGCTCCAGGCATATTTGTATCCTCAATACTAACGTCATGGTAAGATGAGGGGCAATTGCTAGGCATGAAATAATGGGACAGGGCTCCCATTGCATTGGGGGCCATCTCTATTCATTCTGATCTATATCTTGCCACTGGACCCAGATTGCTCAGGAGGAGATAGTGAGACAGATGACTTTGAGCAGCCCTGCTTCATTTAAAACCAATTCACTTGTAAGTCCAGATATCGCCTTCCTGTTATCATTGGTACTCTTCCAGAAGAACAGACAAACACAACAACAATGGGACAGGTCACAAATCAGGTAAATCAAGGAAACCATCAAGAGAAAAAGCAAGAGCCAGGTATTATTAATCAAACAATTTAACTGATCAGTTAAGAAAATGGATAATTAATTAATGAAAATCTCCTATTCCTGAACTTGCCCAGCCCCTTCTCCTTTCCAATTTTCAAGCCTTTCCTCAAGTTTGCTCTCTGCTGCTTCTCTCAATAAACCGAGGCGATTTTCTGTTCCAGAGACTCTCAATTTGACTTTGTCTCCCAAGCCCAGCGCTGGTTCAAACAGGAGGATCTCTCTGGGTAGGTTTGCTGGGTAGGCTCCTTCAAACAATCTTCCCTTAGTACAAACTTTAGTCTATCTAAACCAGCACATTAATACAGATTGCTCATGCCCGCAGACAGACTACGGAACTCTGGAATCAGATTCTATTTGAATTGGGATCTTTTGGGCCAAACTGATCACTTGAGGGATGCTAAAATCCTTTTTCCATTCCTGACAAAAATAATGTAGTCCCATTCACTTCTTTGTATGTTGGGGATTGTGGGGAGAAGGTGAACATATGAAATTACATAATGAGCTCAGAGGGTCTTCAGAACACTACATATCACTTATGGAAGGGAATTTGCCTAAGCTCACACAGTTTGTGCTAGAGATCTTCCAAATAAAGGAGTGGAACTGAGGTTAATTCTATTGATATAATTGCCTAGGATCTTTGATCCTTCAAACCTAATTAAGACCAAACTCTTCTTCCTAACATCTGATGTTTGGCAAAACCTAGTGTGTGTATGGTGCACATGTAGTCTATCTAATCCTGGAGTGAGACCCTCTTCCCAAGTGAATTTTAGTAATAGCTGAATTAAAAAGTGAAAGGGGGAGAGGATTCTGGAAAGAAGGAAGAGTAGGTCAAAACTTTCCACTTTCCAAATTTTCTCTACAAAAAAGACAGAACCTTGCCTTAGAGCTACAGAAATAAACACCAAAGAAAGCACTTGTCCTCCTAAGAGAATTTAAGAAGACCCCAGCAAAGACTTGACCTCTAGGGGCAGAGTCCAGGCCTGAGTGAAGTGTAAAAGCCTCCACGCCATCTCTACGGAATCAACAAACCACAAGCCCTGGGGGCACCTGGGTTGAGAGGCAGTCTCAGTCTTAGAAACTTTCATCTCCCAGACAGTATGAGAATATGAAGTCTGAGTTGGAAAAGATTGAAGAACCTTCCACTGTTGAAGGATGCCAAGTACAGCTGTGCTGACCTGTCCTGGACTATGGATGCAGAGAGAAGGAGCTAGCACACACCTGGTGAGTGCAGTAGTGAGGGACAGGGACATTGTTAGCTGTGGGCACTTGCAGGAGAGCAGAGTTTCTGGTTTAAGTTCCAGGGTAGAGAAGATTGCTGTAGTATTACTGCCCCCAGAGGGAACTCAGGGAGCAAGATCACTGCAAGTGATCTTGCTGGAGGCTCTAAACATGGCTTAGGAGTGGAGAGGAGAGCACAGGGTTGGTCCCAGAGAGAGACCTCAGAAAATAACAGTAAGAAGGATCTGAGGCTTGCAGCATCATTCCTCATACCTCAGAACCAGAACTTGATTATACTAATAGCTGCTAAAAAAAAATGAAACAAACAAACAAACAAATAATGAGGAAACAAAAGAAAAAGTACCCAATGATAAAAAGTTACTATGGAGATAGAAAAGATCTGGGTTCATTTTCTGAACAAGATAATGAACGTAAAAAAGCCACTCCTTGTTCAAGAAACATCAAAAGTTCCCAAGCATAAAAGGAGTTCTTGGAAGGACTTAAAAAGGATTAAAAGTATCAAATATGATGGATTGAGGAAAATTTTTTTAAAAATAAGAGCAACCCAAGAAAATCAAGAAAATTATGAAATGAAACTCAACTGACTAGAAACAGAGAATCAAAGACTTAAGGGAAAAAAATAATTCCTTGAAGTCTAGAATTCAGAAAAGGGAAGCTAATGACATTCTAAAACACAAAGAAATAATAAATCAAAATCAAAAGAATGAAAAAATTGAAGAGAATGTAAAACTTCTCCTCAGAAAAACAACTGATCTAAAGAAGAAATCGAGGAGAAATAATGCAAGCATAGTTGGACTACCTGAAAAGTATGACAAAAAAAGAATCTTGATGCAATATTACCAGAAATTATCAAGGAAAGTTGCTCTGAAGTTCTAGAACAAGAAGGCAAAGTAGAAAATGAAACAATCCACTGATCACCACCTAAAAGAGATCTCAGGAAAAAAAAAAACGTACAGGAATATCATAGCCAAGTTTTAAAGCTCCCAGGATAAGGAGAAAATATTGGAAGCAACAAAAATGAAATAATTTAAATATCATGGAGCTACAGTATGGATTATACAAGATCTATCAGCTACTACATTGAAGGATCATAGGTCTTGGAATACTTTATCATATAGATCAAAAGAACTGGGGTTATAATCTAGAATAATTTACCCAGCAACGTTAAGGATAATCCTGAATGGGGAAAAAAAGGATATTTAATCACTTCACATACTTTCAGGTTTTTATGACAAAAACCCCAGAATGTAAGGGAAAATTCAACATATAACATTTAGCAGAAAGATGTGGTAGACATGAAAGACCAATTATAAGGGACTCAATAAGTTAAAGTTGTTTATTTTGTATACATTAAAATAATAGCAGTGTTTTTATATTTGTCATCATTGTTTGGGTAGTTTGAAAGAAAAGGATGAGACAAGCTGAGTATGGTGGGGTAATTCTTAAAAAAATTAAACCGTATAGGGAGAGATAAAAAGGAGTAATTATCTTGTACAAATGAGGCATAAAAGGAAAAACTGATACAGGACAAACTAGCAGGGGGGAGGGCAGGTAGTGCTGGAATCTTACTCTCTTGGAGAATGGGTTAAAGAGGGAACAACATATATATGTAGAAGGGTATAAAGTCTTCTAATTTCAGAAATAAATAAGAGGGCAAGAGGATAGAGTGGGGTGAGAGGATGAAGGAAGGATTCTTAGAGGGGTCTGTAGGTTAAAGAATTGGAGAGCAACATAATGAGAAGAAATAAAACAGGAGTGAGGAGTAGGGTAAATAGGATGAGGATGGGAAGGAAAAATAAGAAGGAGTAAAATACACTGCAAGTAATGATAAATTAGAATGTGAATGGCATGAATTTACCCATAAAAAGGAAATGGATAGCTGAGTAAAAATTTCAATTCAACATTATGTTGCTTTCAGGAAACATTATAAAAATGAGAAACACACAAAGATAAAATAAAGAGCAGGAGCATAATTCAATGTGCAAAATAAAAGCAAGGATAGTAATCATAATCTCACAAAAGGTTATGGTTAAAATAGATTTAATCAAAAGTAGAAAATACAGAAATTACACTGTGTCAGCAATATTGTTCGATATAGTTAAGACCATTTAAAATACCTAGACAGTATAAAATTCCCAAGTGTATACATGCCAAAACAGACATAGGAACTATGTGAACATAAACATCAAACATTTTTTATACAGATAAACTCTGATCTAAATAGTTAAAAAATATCTATTGTTCATGCATAGTTAAAGCCAATATAAGTTTTAAAATGACAATTTTTATCTAATTTAATGTCATCCTAATGAAGTTACTAAAAAAAATTTACTGAGGTAGAAAGAATAACAACAAAGTTCATTTGGAAGAACAAAAGGTCATAAACTTCACAGAAACCATGGGAAAAAAAATGTAAAGGAAGTAGATTCAGCAGAATCAGACTTTAAATGACATTGTAAGGCACAAGCATTGTTGAAGAGTAAAAAGGATAATTTCAATCATTTTAAATTAAAATTTTATTGTATAAATAAAACATATGTGGCCAAGAACAGAAAGAATGAAGAAAATTGGGGGGAAACTTTCATAGACAATCCCTCAGATAGTTTATGATTGTGTTGGAATATTGCTGTGGTATAGGAAGTGCTGAGCTGGCTGATCTAGAAAAACATGGAAAGACTTGGACTTATGAAGGAAGATGCTATCCACCTTTAGAGAAACAAGTGATAGAAGGAAATAAGCATAAAACAGTCTTACATATGTGTGTAAGAGTGTATACATGTATATTTATACATATCTATATATAAGTATATATGTGTGTGTGTATATGTGTGTGTGTGAATATATATATATATATATATGCATGCTTCATTGAAGCCTTCTTGGGAAAGAGGGGAAAATAAATTAAAAAGTGCACGGTAGAGAACAAAAGAAAACCTAGAAGGAAGTAAAGAAAGACATGCCAAATATGGTTGTGGTGGCAAAGCCCTGGCCAAAGGAAACAAGCCTTGGAGAGACAGGGATCAAGAACTGCTTGGCGTAAGTGAGCTGAGTGGCAACTGAACTTTCATTGATGGAAAGGGAGAGTTATCAACAGAACAGAAGTGAGAATTTTCAGCTTCCTATTGGTGCTCTGGGAATCAGAGAAGGGAAAGGAAGCTGGAATAACCCCTTGAAAAGAACTTATATGCCCTTTACTTTCCCAGCCTGGGCAGTTCAGTGAGGCTCTGCCCACAAGGGAAAGATGGCTTCTCCCCAATCTGCACAAATCAGCCTCATGGACATCTATCACTAAGGTTGTCTCCTGCTGCAGCAGCCTGAAGAAGACAGAAGCAGGAGCCAAATCCAATTGTTTGTCAAAATGAGGTCAGAAATATAGGAGAACAACTTCACCAGGATTGCTATAAACACTTTCTCAAGAGGCCCAAACGGATAGGAGCAAATACTGTAGTTAATACTAATCTAAAGGAAAGGACAGCATAGAAAGATGTGGCCTACATTAAAACACCCTTTAGTCTGATCTATTCCAAAGTGTCAGCAATAACCAAACAGGGGTTGAGATGGAAGTTAGGACGCACACACTCTTTCACACACACACACACACACACACACACACACACACACACACACTTATGAATCAATGGTGAAGCACTGGATGGGATGTAACTTAGTACTTACACATAGACACAAACATACAGAAAGACTCAAGGTCTCACACATACACACACTGGTGGACCAGTGATTGAAGAGGGGATGGGATGGAAGTTAAGATATAAACACACTCACACACAGACAACACACATGCTCCCACACTTAAACGAATACATACATATACATATGTATATGATCTTATATTTTTAGGTTATAAAGAGTCATTCAGTACTCAAAAAGATTAGAGAGAAAGAATGGAAGGCTACTGCCTTGCATTAATATAGACAAGAAAAATTTGAGCACTCATGGATAAGAATATACAAAGCTCATTGGTTTCAAAGAGGGGAACAGAGGGACATCAGGATGGACAGCAGAGGGTGAGGTGAGGACACAAAACAGGGTCTCAAAAGTGCTTTCACAAATATCTGAGTGACTCAGGACATGGAGAGATAAGGCAGCTAAAGACAAAACAGGCTGAGAACTTTATCTACTAAGGAAAATGTTATGGAAAAGGCTGATGGAAGATTTAAAAATATCCTCTCAAAAATGAGGATTACTATATTCCATATGTACCTGACACATCCAAGTACTCAACACTTCTCTTCACAAGTCCATGCATCTGAGCATTAATATGTTTTCTTTATGGATTCATACATTCGTATGAATTCTCTCCTATACTCCCTAGTTATTCATATCAGTACTCATATATCTTTTCTATACTTGTATTCTGTAGGAGACTCTGTAGTCTTACGTAGGAGTATTCATAGATGAAAAGATAATGTGTATAAATAAACTTTATGAATTCTTTCCCATACATACCATGAGATAATCATATATGTGTATATATGTACACACACATAAACATACATATACACATATACACACATATATAAATGTACACACTACACATACACATATACATACACATATGTAAATACACACACATATGTATGCATATTAAGAAGCATCATTCAGTACTCATAAAGTGGAATCAACAGAGAAAATGGAAGATACAGAGGAAATAAATATGCAGAGGAAATATTTGAGTACTTATGGATACAAATCCCAGAGGTTTTGAACAGATGGACAGAGGGCCATTTGGACAGACAGCAGGGGGTCTCTGGGCACCAATCCTGTCCCTCGGGTCCTTTCCATCAATACTCAGTTCCCAGAACGGCAACAGCCAGGTCATCATGCTGGCAGCTCCGGCCACTTGTCCCGGTGGTGTCAGAGGGGGAATGAAGAAGAGAAGATTTTAGGGAGTGGGGGAAATGAGGCTAAGAAGGCTGTGGGGGAGGGAAAATGGGCCGGATCTGGTGGGGAGTGGGGGACAGATGCAGGCTGCAGGGAGGTGCTTGAATAGGATGCCAGAAGAGAGCCAGAGAAGGGCGGGGCGGGGTTGGCTGGAGGACAACTCTGGCTTCACAGAAGTCGGCGTTGACGTCATCATCCACTGGCACTTAGCCGGTGGTCAAACTTGCCCAGACTCAGATCTGTTTTGCTGGTGACTCCCTGAGGAACTCGACGTCTGGGAGTGGATATCTGAGAGGTGAGAGATGCCAGCGGACCAGCTCAAAGCCCTTAGCATTTTAATTGTATCCTACCTTGTTAGTTTCATCATATTCTATGCTCCTTCTGTTACTTTACTCTTACTACCTACTTATTAATCCTCCCACATGACACTTAATTTCAAAAAGTCCCCCATGACTGGGGGGAACTACTATGTGCCTGGCACATAGTAGTTGATCAATAAATGTATCTTGAATTGAATTGAAAGAAGGTGCATAATAAATGCTTGTTGACCAATTAATTGCCATTGAAGAACACAGCACAGTCTTTCAGTGACATCTTGCGTTCTGTGTTCAAACAAATACTGCAGTTTAATTAAAAGTTCATGAAAAGGAAAAAATACTTCCAATGTCATCATTTAATGACATCAAACAATATCATTATTTCATAGTTACTTTCTGTCTTGTATCCAACTCCTAATACGCCACTCAGACAAATTCCAGAGTCTACTTTTATTAGATTTTAACCTGTGGGACAGTTTACTCTTGGTTAAGGGGGAAAAAATGGAGCTAAATGAAACCCTGACTTTATAACAGGAAGCAAGTAACGAATTCCTTCAATGAAAATAGGAATTCAGGCAAATCATCAATATGAAAATTACCTATGAAACTCTTCATTATAACAAAGCTAACCTGATATAGAATAAGAATTCATAGCAGTGGAGATACCACTAAGTTGGTTTCAACATCATATGTACCAGTTAATCAGGATTATCATTGATAATCCCTACTTACAAAGACAATATTTAGAGCGAATAAATACAAAATTATGGGTGATCTCAGTTTTTGATGAAATTCAAAGAAATATCAAAAGTTTAAGTGCAACTTGATCACTGTGAAATCAGGCATGCAGGTAAATATTGGCATTGGCATTGGTGAGCAGGACTAGTAAATTAAAAAAAAATAACCCTAGGACTATAAAAATCAGATAGTAAGTGAAGCTACAGCTGTAGTCATTGTCCTCAGTAGTAGTACTGTGATTCCAATTCATCTCCTCTACTTCCAGAGGCTAAGTGGGAGACCATCAGTCTCCCACTGTTATGCTCCATCTGAACAAAGTCATCTCTCTCTCTCTCTCTCTCTCTCTCTCTCTCTCTCTCTCTCTCTC
>NW_020943787.1:0-183454 GCF_900497805.2 Vombatus ursinus | reverse complement strand
CTCTCTCTCTCTCTCTCTCTCTCTCTCTCTCTCTCTCTCTCTCTTCTTTCTTTCTCTCTGTCTCTCTCTGTCTCTGTCTCCCCCTCTTCATTCCAGCACCACCAAGCTTTTATGGTGTTTACCTGTTGCCTCAGTTCTCTCTCTGTGCAGTCATTCCATTAAGCATTGAGTCCATGGGATCACAGCACCCTAGATCTAGAGCTAGAAAAGATCTCGGGGGCCATCTAGTTTCATTCCCTTCATATTATAGAGGGGGAAAATGAAAACCATTTACTTTTCTGAGAGCACACAGCTACTTCCTGTCTGGGGCAGGATTTGAACCTGGGTTTTCCTGTCTTGAAATTCATTGCTGTATCCATTACATCCTGCTGCCTTCTATTCTCTCATGTTACTAGGCCATGCTCACATCTATAGAAGATCTAAAAGGAAAGGTATAAGGAATAGTTTGGAAATTTTTTATGTTAAAAGAAAAAGAACTTCCCCTAAATGGAAGAATTCCTCTATTAAGCACTCATTAGATCTTTTTTGGCTTGAACTGAATTCTTTGGATTCCAGGCTACACAATACTCTATTCTGAAGGTGTCACTTTCTTTACCCCAGCTTTGCATGTTGCTGATCTGAGAGATATGAAAGGAATTATACAACTGCTTAGATTATAAGGTAGTAACAGATAGAAATAAAATGATATAAGTACATTATAAGTAAATCAAATAAATAAAAAACATCATTTCAGCACCAAAAATGATATAAATCTCCTGGAGGGTATATATTTCATTCCATGATAAATATCATGGAAACAACTGAATCCAATTATATTTACTTATGTTTCAGAAGGGTCCTAAAGTGACATGGTAGCACTACTATTCTGTCATTCTTATGAAAATATTCTGTCTCCCAGAGTCTGATGGGAATGCATTATCTCCTTATCACTAAGCTCCACATATCTGAGGATTTCTATAAGCATCAGTGTATGAAGAATTGACATCAAAGAACAAAAAGACAGACTGGGTATAAAACTTGGGTCCAAGGTGATGTCTTCCCAGAAAATCTTCTTTCTACAGCTACCGTGCTTCGGAAACTGTAATGTGACACATGAACCCAGTTGTCCTTTGCTACCAGGTGATAAGTCTCAAAACATCACAGAGCCATTAAAAATGATTCTACTATACTTTGAAAAGAGTTGAAGTAAATTTCCATGGACTATTTTGTTATACTTTCCATTGCAAGATCTGACAGGGGGCGGCAGAGGAAGAACAATCTTCAAGAACTTTGTCTATGTGGAAGAGTTAAAACAATTAACAAAAGCTTCTGAAGTTCAAAATTTTTTAGAAAGTGCGGAGTAGATAATGGCCAAAGTACATCTGAGTTTCAATTCCTTGTTTCTTGACTTTTAAGTCAGTTCACTCTAGAAAAACCCCATTTGTTGAGCACTTGCTACCTGTCCAGCACAAGGCTAGGCTCTGTGGAGAGGGGAAGGTTGAGAATGAGACAGTAGAAGGGTAAGGATTAAGGAAACAGAACTCCCTGGAAAGTGTTGCTTCAACTTGGCTCCAGAACCAAATACCCTTGTTCTTTTCTTTTCCTTCCCATTTCCCCTCACCTTGGAGTCACCAAATTAGACATTACTTTTTCATAACAACACT
This sequence comes from Vombatus ursinus, assembly GCF_900497805.2. Lineage (NCBI taxonomy): Eukaryota > Metazoa > Chordata > Mammalia > Diprotodontia > Vombatidae > Vombatus > Vombatus ursinus. Next base: position 181,811 of record NW_020943787.1, on the reverse strand, counting down.
CCTTACTGGGACACGGAAAGAAGTGGAAATTGGTAAATGGGTCATTTTGTAGTAGAATGAAAGAAGGTTGGATTTGGAGACAAAGAGGCCTGGGCTCAAATCCTGCTTCTGTCACTGATGATGTTTGTAACGGGGAGCAAGTTACATAAGGTCCCAGATCAGTAAAATGAGGTTTCATTACATATCCTCTCAGATCCCTTTAAGCATCAGATCTATATTCCTGTGTGTGACTTTAAGTAAGTCATTTCTCTCTGGGCCTCAGTTTCCTCATCTATAATTGAGTAGTTTGGATAAATCACCTCTGATATACCTTGCAGGTCTCAGCCTAAAATCTTGTGCATGACCTTGCAGAAATCACCTCTGTAAAATGAAGGGATTGGACTAGATGGTCTCTGAGGACCCTCTCATCTCTAGATTTAGGATCTCATGATCCAGTGGAGCCATTGAAGGCCTTAAAGATATGACTGAGTAGAGAATGACCTAATGCCAAAGACATACACCACACATTTGTGAATATTGGTAGAGCCTCAAAGTAGCAAGATAGCTTTCTCAGAATGGAGTGAATCAGCTGGAGAAGGCTATGGAGCATAGTTCAAGGCCAATGAGATGAATGACAATCCTGAGACACAGAGTTACAGTGTAACTAATAATCAATTTGTTAATTAGGCTAGCTGATAATCAGTAAATTGATGGTCAGTAGTCTCCCTCCATAACTAAAGACAAATCCCCAGAGATCACTGAATGCTTAAATACCTTTGAAAAGGAGGTGCCCCTAATAGGTGAAAAACAACCCTGACTGTTGAACAGTTAATGAGGAAGTGGGCTCAAAGTCTTCATCTTCTTTTTCTGAGAACATGGCTTGTTCATGAGACTCAGTCAACCTCCAGCAATCTGGACAAAGCAATCCATCTCTCCTTCTGTTCGGTTTCTCCATGAGCTGGGTTACCTACAATGACAATGGGGGACTACAAGGGCATAGACTTAATCCTTTAGTGCTGGAATTCACCTAGATTACATTCTGTTTACAACTCTAAATAGAAGTATGATCTTCTTGATGGTTGAGGTCTTACCCAGGAAGAAGGAGCATGTTCCCAGAGGCCATGAAAATCTCATTTACCAGCAATGTCCTTCAGAGTTTTACTGACTTGAAGAGGCTGGTCCCTGCATGAGGAAATAGAGAGAAAAAGCCTCAATCCTAATTTAATAATTGTTCATTAATATAACAGAAAAAAATCATTTCTCTAAGCAAGATGACATTTGGAACCCTACTACTGAAGGCAATGATTACAACTAAGGCCTCACTATCTGATTTTGTATACTCCCAGCATTATTAGTTTGTTTCCTGTTTTTTTTTCCCCTAGGCCCAGACAGGATAACAGGATAGAACACCTGACTAGGAGCTGGGAAGATCTGAGTTCAAGTCTGGCCTTAGACACTTCCTAGCTATGTGAAACTGGGCAACTCACTTAACCCATATTTACCTCAATTCCTCATCTGTAAAATGGGAACGCACTGGAGAAGGAAATAGCAAACCCCTCTAGTACCTTTGCTAAGAAAACCCCATGGATTAAAGTTCATGGCATCACACAAAGCTGGACATCACTGACCGAATGAACAGCACCAAGCCCTGGAATTTTGGGCAAATATTTTCCTGGTTGCATGATTTCACACTGGTAAAGTCTCAGTCAAACTAGGTATTTCTTTCATAAATTTCCTTCAAAACAAAGATCACTTATTTTTTTGCATTTATTTCCCCAAAATTTTTGACTCCTTTGGCTGGGAAACATTAAGACTTCACCCACCTAACCACAATGTTAAATTGGCTCAATGCTATGATGGCTTACCCTGTTTCAGATGACTTTTGATAAGATGAGATTTTAATGGAAAATTTTGATATTCGTGATTTTGTCTGAATTCATATTGACACTGAGGGAATTCAGTACTCCATTCATTCCATAAATTTAAGATTTTATTTAGTTTTATTCTGCCTGTTTGACCAGGAAGGAGCTGTGACATGGGATAAAATTCAATAAAAGTATGGTTCAAAATGAGTCACACACTTGGACATGAAATGGTAGACTAAAAGTGTAATATCTGCATTGACCACAAGACAGGGATTTAAATTGTATGTCATATTCTTCTCTGGCCTAGAATTTTCATTACAATGCAATACTCTCTCTGTCCACAACACCAAAAAGTTGCTAAATTCTGCAACGTTGACCTTGAACACTAGATGTCACCAAAGACTGCGATATATTATTCATAACTCTATTTTTATTGACCAACAGATGTCACCAAATGACTGTTACATAATCTTTAATGACACTAAATTAGTCAAAAATGTTTATTAAAAGCATATTATGTGCTTTAATATTAGGTATGTATCATGTACTAGGAATCCAAAGATAAGACAGAAACTGTCACTGCCTTCAGAGATGGAGACCAATTTTGTGTGAGTAATACAAAACTCAGTATGAATGGCCCTTCAAAGAGGAAGAAGACATGTCTCACCATTACTTTACAGAGGTGAAAGGTCCACAGGGAAGGTAGCAGGTATTTATTTTCAGAAATTTTCAATGTATTGATTTCTTTTAATGAATTTTTCTTTAAAAGTTTTTTTTTCCTTCTGTAGGATGGCTTTCTGCATAATTTTCTTGTTCAGTCATGTCAGATTCTTTGTGACCCTGTTTGAGGTTTTTGTGGCAGAGATACTGGAATGCTTTGGCATTTCCTTCTCCATGGTATTTTACACTAGTAAGTGTCTGAGGCTGGATTTGAACTCAAGTCTTGTTTTTTTGATGTGGCTGATATGGAAATAAGTTTTGCATGATTTATGACTGATATCATCTTGCTTGACTCTCAGTGGTGGAGGAAGGGCATGAAGGGAAGGAGTGAATTTGGAACTCAAAATGTAAAAGAAAAATAATTTTGCTTGGGAAACTGAGAAAGACCTTCCCCAGCCCCTCATTAAACTGCCTCATGACCTGACATAAAGAATGTAAAGTGGAGTTAACATGTATGGCCGGGGGTATCATGGAAATGGAAAATTAAGTTCCGAAGTAATGAAACTATGTTACCCCAGAAAGCAATCATCTCAAAGAACGTTTTTCTTTTCTTTTCTTTTTTTAATAATTTTTTTTTGGTGAGGCAATTGGGGTTAAGTGACTTGCCCAGGGTCACACAGCTAGTAAGTATTGTGTCTGAGGCCAGATTTGAACTCAGGTCCTCCTGACTTCATGGCCGGTGCTCTACCACTGCACCACCTAGCTGCCCCTCAAAGAACATTTTTCTTGAGAAGAATGTGTAGCTGTCCAAGGAACTGGTCACTCCTTGTAGACTTACACAACAAACAGGTATTTGGGGCTCTGACCAAGCTCCAACCTTTGTTAAAATGTTTGTGTGTCCTGGACCTGAGCACTCACCAAGGATACAAACACAAAACACAATAATAAGATTGTTTTCCCCTCGTTTACATAGATATAAAAGGGGCATCTGAAACGGCATTTATTTGAGTACTTGGATGTCAGAGATAGGGACATTGAATCTCTGTTGTTGTTCAAGGGCAGATCACATGCATGGCCCTTGTTTAAGAGCAGGAAGCTGCTCTTTTGGCCTCCTGATCAGACCTCTTGATCGTTTCCTCTCTCCATGGTCTCCTAGATATTTGAGTGTGCCCGGTCAGTGAGTGTGTATCCTTTCTTTTCTTATTCCTCCTTTTCTTGATTTTGATTATTACTTATTGCATTGAATGTTATTCTTATCTTTATATGCTTGTGTTGCCTTAATCATTATTAATCATTGTAAAATAAATGTGATTGTTAAGTTTATACTGAGTACGTGTCATTATATCTTGAGATTCAAACATAAAGTGAAAGTACTGTGCAGTCTTTAATCCTTTTTGATTACAAATGTTAATAATAAATAGATGATAACTTCATTTTTAATTAATGCAGTGTATTAAAAGAAAAACAGATAGAGAGAAGGGAAGAAATGCCCAGACTAAATCTTCCCTAGGGATTTTGACCTTTCTGAGGATTGGCATCTGGTTTTACCCTCAGGACAAGTTGTGTGGCTTCCCTTGGTTGGGTTCTATCAGAGACATAACCTGATTGTCTGTACTAGGAGAACAGAGGGCCAAAATTAGGGATCCTAGCAAATTGTGTTTGATTATAGAAAGAGAGAAGGAAGCAGAAATCTTGCCGGTGCTGAGTGTAGCAGAAAGTGTTTGGACTCAGGAATTGGCTCCAGTTCCCTCCTCCTCTGTGCAGTGGTTCAGGTGGTTGGTTCAGAGCAGAGGTTCCTTACCCTTTCAAGCCCCATACCCCTTGGCTTTTCAGCAACCTTCTCATGCCTTTTGTTCAATGTGAAATGCAATAAATTAGACTGCATAATCTCAGAATAATGAAAATAAAGAGATTAACTTTCCTTCTCCAAGGATACACCAACACTTTGTAACTTCACTGATGGGATAATATCATTATTTCCTAAATATTTTGTTTATTTCCTTAACAATCTCCTCCTTCTCTCTGGGGATGAGACAATCTCCAAGGTCCTCCTCCAGTTTAAATCTATGAACTTCCAATTTTCCTTCCTTACTCTCCCTTACAGGGCTTTGGGGAGGTCACTGCCTCATTCATTAAGCCAGGGTTGAGCTGCCAGGCTACCTGGAACCAGCCCTGCTACCCCCCCCCCCACATGCACCTGAACCACTCTGCCTGCAACCTCCCTGCCTGGCCTGATTGACCTCTGAGCCTTGGTCCTGGAAGGAACCATGGTTAGGTCTGATCTCATGGAGAGGAGGGCCATCCCTCCAGCATTCCCACTTCCCATTCCCCAGTGCAGTTCCTGGCCATGGTTTCCCATGTAGATAGATCCTCTACATCTGGACATCGTTTAAGCCTATTTACCTCTTCCTTCACTCCCTGAAATGGCACACAGCTGCCATGTAATGGACAGAACACTAGGGTTGGAGTCAGAGGGCCTAGTTTGGAATCCTGGCACTGACTTTCCAAGGTTCTAGTAACCTGAGTAACCGTGACAATTCACTTGACCTCTCTGAGGTTCAAGAACCCCCTTATGACATCACTTTCAGGACTGGGTGCTAGCATAGATCCCTGTGGACAGTCTACCCTGATACCTGCTACTTCTAGCCCTCTGCGGTGGGGAAGGAAGATTGAGAGGCTTTGAAAACTCTCTCTAGTAGGGAGAAGGGAAGGGGATCAGGTTGGTGGAGTCCTGGCCAAAACACTAAAAAAAAGAAAGAAAGAAAGAAAGAAAAAGAAAACAAGCCAAGGGGGCTTTTAGGGATCCAATTTCTGATTTTTGTGTCTCCCCACCTCCACTCTACCTATAATATAGAAAACAAGATGCCAGTCTGGGAAGTGGGAATGCTGGAGGGCTGGTTCCAGGTAGCCTGGCAGCTCAACCCTGGCTTAATGAATGAGGCAGTGACCTGGAACCAGAGCACAGGCAAGAAAAGGAATAAACACCTCACCCCTTATCATACCACCTTGGAAGAAATGAAAATTTACAGGTCCCTAGAAGCATCTCTGAAAACAGCTGCACAGAACCCCCGAAGCTTGGGACAGTACATTTTCCACACTGGAAGCAGACCCCTACCTTATCAAGCAGTTTAAAACTCAAGTAATTGGCTGTGACCATGAGCAAATGGTATCAAAAAGTCAGACCCATTTTTCTGTATTTTTTTTAAAGTGTCTTGATTTCTCATAAAGTCACTAGCTGCCAATTGCTTTATTCTAATTTTAAAGGAAGTGTTTTCTCAGTAAGCTTTTGGACTTCCTTTTCCATTTGGCCAATTCTGCTTTTTAAGGTATTCTTCTCCTCATTGGCTTTTTGGACCTCTTTTGCAATTTGGGTTAGGCTATTTTTTAAGGTACTATTTTCTTCTGTATTTTTGAGATCTCCTTTAGCAAGCTGTTGACTTGTTTTTCATGATTTTCATAATAGAAAACAATGTGAAATATCTCACTGGAAAAACAACTGACCTGGAAAATAGATCCAGGAGACATAATTTAAAAATTATTGGACAATCTGAAACCCGTGATCAAAAAAAGAGCTTAGACACAATCTTTCAAGAAATTATCAAGGAAAACTGCCCTGATGTTTTAGAACCAGAGGGCAAAATAGAAATTGAAAGAATCCTCCAATTATCACCTGAGATTCCCAGTGGAAAACTCTTAGGAATATTATATCCAAATTCCATAGTTATAGGATATAAATAAAATGTGAGGGGCTTTAAATGACAAAGAAAGAAGTCTCTGTTTGATCCAAGATGTACAAGGAGACACTGAAGGTTATTGAATAGATTTATTGACCAGAGGTCTCAACATTTCAGTAAATTGCAAAATTGCTTTGAAGCACCAGGTATCAGTGAAAGATTCTGTCATGTCCCTCAATGGCAATTAATTGATGAACAAACATTTATTAAGTGCCTACTTTGTACCAGTCCTGGAGAACAGCTTTTTCAAAGGCATGTAGATGGGAAATGAAGTGTCATGTCGGAGGAACAGTAAGCAGCCAAATCTTGCTGAATAGAGCTCCTGAAGGAGAATAGCACCCTCCAACCTTTCCAGTCTTCTGGCACCTTAGTCTTTGAACCATTGACACTGTCCTCCTTGCTTTTCCACAAACAGGACAATCCATCTCTCAGGTCCTGGCTGTCCCTCATGCTTGGAATGCTCTTCTTTCTCATCTCTTCCAATTAGCTTCCCTGGCTTTCATTAAGTCCCAACTTAAATCCCATCTTCTGTACAAAGCTTCTCCTACAACCTCTTAAATCTAGTTCTTTCCCTTGGTTAATTATTTCCTATATATTCTGTATACAGATTCTTTATATGTATTGTTTTTTGTCCCCCTCTCCCCTTGTAGAGTTGGAGCTTCTTGAGGGCAGGAATTGTCATTTGCTACTTTTTGTGTCCTCAGTGCTGAGCACAGTGCCTGGCACATTGTAGGCACTTCCAGAATGTCTCAAAATGTTTTGTTGACTCTCATAATCAAAAATAGCATAAGAAGACATGGACAGATAAACTGCTGTTTATCTCAGCCAGGGTTGGAGTTACATGGGAACATAGACTTGTAACAAAGGAGTGGTCCCTCAATGTTTATCAAAAAGGCCTACAAAGGAAGGTGGGATTAGAATTGTGACCCATTGGCAAGCCTGTGGGACAGTTTCAGCCACCTATTCTTGTTACAACTGGAAATAATTAAGCCTGAAATCCTACCAACCTTGTATAATAGGAGCCATTCCAGGATTGGAGCTTGGAGGGAATGCTTGTACAACCATAAGGATAGCATTTAATTTCTGGTGCTAACTTCCCCCAAAGCTGAAGGGGAAGCATGAGTGGAGGGAAGGGCCTCATTGGTCTGTGACATTGCTTAATATTTTGTGGATGCTATGCTCATAAGAGAATTTACAAAGATATGTTCATTGCCATTTTATCAGCTAATTGCATCCAAAACTGCTTTCTCCACCCCAGGGTAGTTGTCTTGTTGGCCAATCATAAGTGAGTTGAAATCTTGTTTGTTTGATTTTTCATTAAAAATCATAAGCCATAGCTTAAATATTCCTGTAGTGGAAGGGTTAGGGTTGGGGCTGTGTCTGCATAGATGAACACCCTGGGTGGGGTTAAATGGAAAACCTTTGCATTTGTCCATCAGATAAGCCTGGCTTACAAACACAATATACCACAAGGTTTCCTGCTGAGGCAATCACCAGGGTCAGTCTCACTAGTGAATAATCTTCTTTAGCAGTAGACCCCCCCTGGGAGACTTAGACTAGGGGTGCTCCAGGCATATTTGTACCCTCAATACTAACCTCATGTTAAGGCAAGGGGCAGTTGCCAAATGTGAAATAATGGGACCGGGCTGCTACTGCATTCAGGGCCATCTCTAGTCATGCTGATTTAGGTCTTGCCACTGGACCCAGTGGCTCAGGAGGAGATAGTGAGACAGGTGACTTTGAACAGTCCTGTCCCACTTAAATCCAATTCATTTGTAAGTCAAGACAGCATCTTCCTGATATCAGTGGTCTCTTTCTGAAGGAAATACAAAAACAACAACAAATGCTCATCACAAATCAGGTAAATCAAGGAAACCATCGAGAGAAAAAGCTGGATTACACAAGACCTAGCAGCTACTCCATTGAAGGATTGGAACACTACATTATATAGAGCAAAAGAACTGGGGTTATTACCTAGAATAATTTACCCTGCAAAGTTAATTATAATCCTGAATGGAGAAAAAGAATATTTAATGACCTCAAATACTTTCAGGTTTTTATGACTAAAACCCTAGAATAAAGGGGAAAATTCAACGTATAATATTTGGGAGAAATATGTGATAGACATTAAAGACCAATTGTAAGGGACTTAATAAGTTCAAATTGTTTACTTTGTATACATTAAAATAATAGTAGTGCTCTTATGTTTGTCATCATTGTTTGGGTAGTTTGGAAGAAAAGTGTGGGACAAGGTGAGTATGGGAGGATGATTTTTAAAAAACTTAAACTGTGTAGGGAGAGAAAAAAAGGAGTAATGATCTTGTACAAATGAGGCATAAAAGGAAAAAGTGATACAGGATAAGCTAGCAGGGGGGAGGACAGGTAAAGCTGGAACCTTACTCTCGTGGAGAGTGGGATAAAGAGAGAACTATACATACATATAAATATATATATATATTTATATAAGGGTATAAAGTCTTCTAATTTCAGAACTAAATAAGAGGGCAAGAGTAGAGAGAGGTGTGAGAGGATAAAGGAGAGATTTTTAGAGAGGTCTGTAGGTTAAAAAATTGGAGGGCAACATAATGGGAAGACATAAAACAGGAGTAAGGAGTAGGGTAAACAGGATGAGAATAAGAAGGAAAATTAGGAAGTAGAAAAGTACACTGTAAGTAATTATAGATTAGAATGTGAATGGCATGAATCTACCCATAAAAAGGAAATGTATAGCTGAGTGAAAATTTGAATTCATCATTATGTTGCTTTCAGGAAACATTATAAAAATGAGAGAGACACAAAGATAAAATAAAGAGTAGGAGTAGAATTCAGTGTGTAAAATGAAAGTGGAGACAGGAATCATAATCTCAGAAAAAGTTTGGTTAAAATAGAGACACTACACTGTGTCAGCAATATTATTTAATATGGTTAAGACCATTTAAAATACCTAGACAGTATAAAATACCTGAGTGTATACATGCCAAAGCACACATAGGAACTACGTGAACATAAACATCAAACACTTTTTATACAGACAAACTCTGATCTAAATAATCAAAAATATTTATTGTTCATGGGTAGTTAAAAACAATATAAGTTTTAAAATGTCAATTTTTATCTAATTAAATGTCATTCTAATTAAGTTACTATTTTTTTTACTGAGGTAGAAAGTATAAGAACAATGTTCATTTGGAAGAACAAAAGGTCAGGAACTTCAAAGAAACCGGGGTAAAAAGATGTAAAGGAAGTAGATTCAGCAGAATCAGACCTTAAACAACATTGTAAGGCAAGAGCATTGTTGAAGTGTAAAAAGGATAATTTCAATTATTTTAAATTAAAATTTTATTGTATAAATAAAACCTATGTAACCAAGAACATAAAGAATGAAGAAAACTGGGGAAAAAATTTCATAGACAATCTATCAGATAGTTTGTAACTGTGTTGGAATATTGCTGTGGTGTAGGAAGTGATCAACTGGCTAATCTAGAAAAACATGGAAATACTTGGACTTATGAAGGAAGATGCTATCCACCTTCTGAGAAACAGGTGATAGGAGGAAATAAGCATAGAACAGTCTTCCATATATGTGTATGAGTGTACACATGTATATTTATAGATATCTATGTATAAGTATATGTGTGTGTGTATTATATATACATATATATGTATATGCTTAATTGTAACTTTCTTGGGAGAGAGGGGAAAATAAAGTAAAAAGTGCACTGCAGAGAACAAAAGAAAACCTAGAAAGAAGTAAAGGAAGACATGCTGAATATGGTCTTGGTGGCAAAGCCTTGGCCAAAGGAAGTAAGCCCTGGAGAGAGAGGGATCAAGAACTGCTTGGCAGAAGTGAGCTGAGTGGCAATTGGACTTTCCTTGATGGGAAGGGAGAGTTATTAACAGAACAGAGGTGGGAATTTTCAGCTTCAGATGGGTGCTTGGGAATCAGGGATGGGAAAGGAAACTGGAATAACTTCTTGAAGAGAACTCATGTGCCCTTTCCTTTCCCAGTCTGAGCAGTTCAGTGAGGCTCTGCAAACCAGAGAAAGAAGGCTTCTCCCCAACCTGCACAAATCAGCCTCATGGACATCTATGACTAAGGTTGTCTCCTGATGCAAGTAGCCCGAAGAGGCCAGAAGCAGGAGCCAAATCCAATTGTTTGTCAAAATGAGGTCAGAAATATAGGAGAACAACTTCACCAAGATTGCTATAAACACTTTCTCAAGAGGCCCAAACGGATAGGAGCAAATACTGTAGTTAATACTAATCTAAAGGAAAGGACAGCATAGAAAGATGTGGCCTACATTAAAACACCCTTTAGTCTGATCTATTCCAAAGTGTCAGCAATAACCAAGCAGGGGTTGAGATGGATGTCAGAACACACACACCCTCTTACACACACACACACACACACACACACACACACACACTTATGAGTCAGTGGTGAAGCACTGAATAGGATGTAACTTAGTACATACACACAGACACAAACATACAGAAAGACTCAAGGTCTCACACATACACACACTGTTGGACCAGTGATTGAAGAAGGGATGGGATGGAAGTTAGGACATAAACACACACACAGAGGCAGAAAAACACATGCTCCCACACTTAAAACAACACATACACATGCATATGTACATGATCTTATATTTTTAGGTTATAAAGGGTCATGCAGTACTCAAAAAGAGAGAGAGAATGGAAGGCTACTGCCTTGTATTAATATGGAGAGGAAAAATTTGAACACTCATGGATAAAAATATACAGAGCCCATTGGTTTTGAAAAGGGGGACAGAGAGACATCAGGATGGACAGCAGAGGGTCGCTGGGTATCAGTCCTGATCCCTAGGGTCCTCTCTCCCTGTGCCCTGATCCTAGAATGACCACAGCCAGGAAAATCTGCTAACAGCTTTAGCCACTTGTAGTGGCAGTGGAGGTTGGGAAAATTAGCCTGAAATGGTCTTTGAGGAAGGAGAAAATGAGCCTGAGAGTGCATAGAAGGAAAAAATGCTGACTCCCAGCAGAGGAGTGAGTCAGTTTCCTGTTGGGGGCCAGTGGAGGGACCAGCAAAGGTGATGGGAGTGGGACTTCTGCCTCACCAAGGTGGTCGCTGAGGTCACCGGCCAGCCTTGTTCAGATGGCGATCCACCTTGTCCTCTCTCAGGTCCCCTTGGATAGTGACTCCCTGAAGAATCTTAGGGCTGGGAGCGGATAACTGTGAGGCAAAAGATGCCAGGCTATGAGCTCAAAGCCCACAAAGTCTCTGAGTCCTAAGCATGGCAGACAAGAGGCCAGGAAACCTGTGCCCCAGACACCAGGACTCCTGCCCATGGTAGAGAAACAGTCCCCATCTGGTCTCTTTGGACCTTGCCCTTTCACTCCCCCCTGGCCTCTGAGGTCTGACAGTCCTTGTCAGGTGGGATAGGTTTACCTCTGCTTCAGGAGGCGGGCCAAGGAAGAAATGTGGGTTTTATTCTAATCGTTAGCTTGCTGACTGGGGGATGTCCCAAGGAAAAGGATGAGACTAGCAGAGTTTTCTCAGATGAGGGTCGGGGACTAGTTTGCAAACATGGCAGGGATGGAGACAGGGTATATGGCTGTGGGAGTAGAGTCTGAATGCCTTTGTAGGTTTGGGTAGGATGGAGGGTTAAAAGAGATCTCAGAGGTCATTTGATCCAAACTTCTCACCTGAGAAACAGGGTGGCTGAGTCCAAGTGGAGGGCACAGAGCTTGAGCCCAGGTCTCTACTGCCTGCAAGGCCACCTGGTTTAAGCATTGACCTCTTCTTCCTCTGACAGGTAAGCTTCCTGGGCTGAAGGTATTCCTCAGAAGCTGGTGGGCAGGTTCCACATAGAGCTAGAGGTACTGGGAGTCTTCAGTTAGGACTGTGAAGTTAAGTGAAAAGCAAACTGATACCTCCCTGACCTTCAGGACCAACAACTCTGGGGCAACCGGAGATACAGAGCTAGCTGAGTGAGCAAGAACAAATCCCATTCATTCTCACAGCAGGTTTCTTTGACTTGTGAAATAAGGAGAATGACCTCTAGCTGCTTCACTAAGAGCCCAACTTGAACATTTTCCTGGGGTTTAGAGTTGATAGCCTATGCAAGGTCCCTTTTTCCTTCCCTCTGAGAACTCCAGGTTTAGTGACAGAAAAAGAGTGACTTGGACATGCCAGATATCATAGCAGTATCAAAAAGTAGACCATAGGAGGAAAGCCCTGGAGAGACAGGGATCAAGAACTGCTTGGTGGAGGTGGGTTGAGTGGCACTTGGACTTTCACTGAGGGGAAGGAAAGTGTAGATTATCAACAGAATGGAGACTGAAGAAGGGTGCTGTGGGTATCAGGGTGGGAAGGGAAACCTGAATAACCCCTTGACCAGAGCTCATGTGTCCTGTCCTTTCCTGCCCTGAGCAAGTCAGTGGGGCACTGCCCACCAAGGAAAGGGGGGTTCTCCTCTTACCTTCACAAATCAGCCTCATGAGCATCTATCACTTAGAGTGTTTTCTCCTGCAAATAGCCTGAAGAGGCCAGAAACAGGAACCAGTTCCAAGTTTTTGTCAAAATCAGACCTGAAATATAGGCAAGCAATTTCACCAGGAAAGCTATAAACACTTCACCAACAGGCCCAAACTGATTAGAGCAAATATTGTAGTTAATAGGAATCCATAGGAAAGCACAACAGAGAAAGATGTGGCCTCCATTAAAATACATTCTAATCTGACCTATTACAGTGTCTTAGCAATAATTGCACAGGGCATGTGATGGAAGTTAGGACATAAACACACATACCTTTTCAGACATACTGATGCACCAATGAGGGAGGACTGAATGGGATGAATTTTAGACAGATATATACACTCACGCACATACACTCACTCACAGAAAGACTTGACCCTCATCTTAAACACCCACACTTGTCAAATCCCAGTAAATCATTGTTAATGAATTTTAATCAATTTCAATTAGTAATCAAGGTGAGGATACAAAACAGGGTCTCAAAAGTGCCTTCAGAAATATCTGAGTGACTTAGAACATGGAGAGATATGGCAGCCAAAGACAAAACAGGCTGAGACCCTTACTTCCAAAGTAAAATCTTATGAAAAAAAGGTGATGGAAGATATAAAAATGTCCCCTCAAAAATGACGATTACTGTCTTCCATTTGTACCTGACATGTACAAGTATTCACCACTTCTCTTTATATGTCCATGCATCTGAGCATTAATATGTTTTCTTTATGGAGTGAATATATGAATTCTCTCCTATACTCCCTAGTTATTCATATCAGTACTCAAATATCTTTTTTATTCTTGTGTTCTGTAGGAGACTTTGCAGTGTTATGTAGGAGTACGTATAGATGAAAAGAGAATGTATATAAATAAACTATATGAGTTTTCTTTTTCCCATGGCATAATCATATATATATATATATGCAAACACATAAAAATACATGTACACATATACACACATATATAAATATACACACTCCACATACACATATACATACACATACGTAAATACACATGTATATTAAGGAGAGTCATTCAGTACTCATAAAGTGGAATCAAAAGAGAAAATGGAAGATACAGAGGAAATAAATACGCAGAGGAAATATTTGAGCAATTATGGATACAAAGCCCAGAGGTTTTGAAGAGATGGTCAGAGGGCCATCTGGACAGACAACAGGGGGTCGCTGGGCATCAATCCTGTCCCTTGGGTCTTTTCCATCAGTACTCAGTTTCCGGAATGGCAACAGTCAGGTCATCGTGCTGGCGGCTCCTACCATTTGTCCCAGCTGTGTGGGAGGGGAAATGAGCCAGAGAAGATTTTAGGGAGTGGGGGAATTGAGCCTAAGAGGGCTGTAGGGGAGGGGAAATGGGCTGGATCCCATGGGGGGTAGGGGACAGATGCTGGCTGCAGGGAGACGCTTGAGTGGGATGCCAGAAAAAAGCCAGGGAAGGGAGAGGAGGGGTTGGCTGGAGGAGGGCTCTGGAGTCCCAAAAGTCGGCGATGACGTCATAGGCCGCTGGCTTGTAGCCCGTGGTCAACCTTGCCCAGACTCAGATTTGCTCTGCTGGTGGCTCCCTGAGGACCTCAACGGCTGGGAATGGATATCTGAGAGGTGAGAGATGCCAGCCGACCAGCTCAAAGCCCTTAGCTTTTTAGTTGTATCCTACCCTGTTAGTTTCATTATATGCTATGCTTCTTCTGTTACTTTACTGTAACTATCTACTTATTGTTCCTCCCACATGACACTTAATTTCAAAAAGTCTCCCATGACTGGGGGGGACTACTACATGGTAGGTGATCAATAAATGTTTATTGAATTGAATCGAAAGAAGGTCCATAATTAATGCTTGTTGACCAATTAATTGCCATTGAAGAACATAACACAGTCTTTCAGTGATGTCATGTGTTCTGTGTTCAAATAAAATACTGCAGTTTAATTAAAAGTTCATGAAAATGAAAAATACTTCATATGTCATAATTTAACGACATGAAACAATATCATCATTTCATAGTTACTTTCTATCTTGTATCCAGCTCCTAATATACCACTCAGACAAAATTCTAGAGTCTACTTTTATTGGATTTTAACCTGTGGGACAGTTTACTACTGGTGAAAGGGAAAAAAACGGAGCTAAATGAAATCCTGAATTTAAAGCAGAGAGCAAGAAGTGAATTTCTTCACTGCAAATAGGAATTCAGGCCAAATCATCAACATCAAAATTACCTATGAAATTCTTCATTATAGCAAAGCTTACATGATATAGGACAAGAATTCATAGCAGTGGAGATACCAGTAAGTTTGTTTCAACATTGTATGTACCAGGTAATCAGGTAAAACATTAATATTACCTACTCACAAAGACAATATTTAGAGCAAATAAATAAAAAAATATGGGTGATCTCAGTTTTTGAGGAAATTGAAAGAAATATCAAAAGTTTGAGTGCATATTGACCACTGTGAAATAAGGCATGCAAGTAAATATTGGCAACTGGTGAGCAGGTCTAGTAAATTAAAAAAAAAATAACCCTAGTAGTATGCAAATCAGAAAGTAAGTGAAGCTACAGCTGTAGTCGTTGTCCTTAGTAGTAGTGCTGTGATTCTAATTCATCTCCTCTACTTCCAAATACTAAATGGGAAACCGTCAGTCTCCCACTGTTATGCTCCATCTGAACAAAGCTCTCTCTCTCTCTCTCTCTCTCTCCCTCTCTCCCTCTTCATTCAGGCACCCCCAGGCTTTTATGGTGTTTACCTATTGCCTCAGTTCTCTCTCTGTGCAGTCATTCCTTTGAGTCCATGAGATCAGAGCACCCTAGATCTAGAGATAGAAGAGACCTCAGAGACAATCTAGTTCCATTCCCCTTATTTTACAGAGGGGGAAACTGAAAACCAATTACTTTTCTGCGAGCACACAGCTACTTCCTGTCTGAGGCAGGATATGAACCTGGGTTTTCCTGTCTTGAAATTCAATGCTGTGTCCAATTACATCCTGCTGCCTTCTATTCTCTCATTTTATTAAGCTATGCTTATCTCTCTAGAAGTTCTAAGACTAAAGGTATAAGGAATGATTTGTGGTTTTTTTATGTTAAAGGAAAAATAACTTCCCCTAAATGGAGAGATTCCTCTATTAAGCACTCAGTAGATCCTTTTTGGCTTGAACTGAATTCTTTGGATTCCAGGATACATAATACTCTATTCTGAAGGTGTCACTTCCTTTACCCCAACTTTGCCTCTTGCTGATCTGAAAGGTTTGAAAGGATTTATACAGTTGCTTAGATTATAACATAGTCACTGATATAAATAAAATGATATATATTATAAGTAAATAAAATAATAAAAAAATAAAAAACATCATTTCAGCAGCAAAAATTATTTAAATCTCCTAAAGGGTATAGATTTCACATGATAAATATCATGGAAACAATTGAATTCAATTATTCTCATTTATATATTAGAGTGGTCCGAAGGTGACTACCATTCTGTCATTCTTATGAAAATATTCTGTCTCAGAGGTGGAGTCAAGATGGCGGAGTGAAAGCAGTGACTTGCTTGAGCTGTCCCCCAAACCCCTCCAAATACTTACAAAAAATGGCTGTAAACAAATTCTAAAGCAGCAGAACCCACAGAAAGACAGAGTGAAACAAATTTCCAGCCCAAGATAACCTGAATGTTTGATCAGAAAGGAATATCACGCCAGGCTGGTAGAGGAACACAGTTCAGTGAGGTCACACAGGCTGCAGCAAACCCAGAGCAGGCCTCAGAGGACTGAATGGCAGGCAGCTGTGGTGGATTCCAGACTTTTCAACCCATGAACTCCAAAGACAACTTAGGTCAGTGGGAAAAGTCTGTTTCTGTAGTGGTGAGAGAGAAGCACAGTGGGATTCCAGTCCCACACCTGAGCCTGGCCCCGGGGCAGCAGCTGCCTCCTTAGCTTCCACCCATAGACTGAGGGAGAAGCCAGTGACTGATCAGAGGGGGATATCAGGGATCTCTCTGCTGGTGAAGGATTCTCCTGCTTTGCCCATGCTTGGATCTGGGTCACAGTTCTGGGTGGTGGTCCTGGGGCGAGGAGGAGTGCTGGCGGGGTGAAGCTTGCAGTGGCTGTTGAGAGGAAATCTTCAGAGTCCCAAGACAGAAAAGAGTGCTTGTGAGCACTCATAGACCAGAGCCAAGGCCAGGAAAAGTGTAAACACCTCGCCCTTGATCATAGCAACCTGGAAGAACTGAAAATTTACATTTCCCTACAAGGATCTCTGAAAACAGCTGCATAAAACCCCTGAAACTTGGGACAGTACCTTCTCCACACTGGAAACAGACCCCTAACTTAACAAAGAGTTTATAACTCAAGTGATTGGCTGGGATCATGAGCAAGCAGCACAAAAAGAGTCAGTCTATATTATCTTACTTTGGTGACAAAGAAAATCAAAACACACAACCAGAAGAAGACAATGAAACCAAAGCTCCTATGACCAAAGCCTCCAAGAAAATTATGAATTGGTCCCAGGCCATGGAAGAGCTCAAAAAGGATTTTGAGAAACAAGTAAGAGAAGTAGAGGAAAAACTGAGAGTGATGCTAAAGGAGACCCCAAAAAATACTGAAGAAAATAACACCTTAAAAAATAGCCTAACCCAAATGGCAAAAGAGAACCAAAAAGCCAATGAGGAGAAGAATGCCCTAAAAAGCAAAATTGGCCAAGTGGAAAAGGAAGCCCAAAAGATTACTGAAGACAATACCTCCTCAAAAATTAAAATGGAGCAATTGGAAGCTAGTGACAATTTGAGAAATCAAGGCATTGTAATACTAATCCAAAAGAATGAAAAAATAGAAGAGAATGTGAAATATCTCACTGGAAAAACAATTGACCTGGAAAATAGATCCAGGAGAGAGAACTTAAAAATTATTGGACTATATGAAAGCCATGATCAAAAAAGGAGCCAAACATTATCTTTCAAGAAATTATCAAGGAAAACTGCCCTGATAATTTAGAACCAGAGAGCAAAATAGAAATTGAAAGAATCCACCAATCACCTCCTAAAAGAAACCCCCAAAGAAAAACTCCTAGGAATATTGTAGACAAATTCCAGAATTCCCAGGTCAAGGAGAAAATATTGCAATCAGCAAGAAAGAAGTAATTCAAGTATTGTGGAAATGCAATCAAGATAACACAAGATTTGGCAGCTTCTACATTAAGGCAGCAGATGGCCTAGAAGATGATATTCCAGAAGGCAAAGTAGATAGGACTACAACCACGAATCACCTACCCAGCAAAACTGAGTATAATCCTTCAGGGTAAAAAATGGTCATTCAATGAAATAGGGGACTTTCAAGCATTCCTGAGGAGAAGACCAGGGGTGAATATCAAATTTGACTTTCAAATGCAAGACTCAAGTGAAACATGGAAGAGGTAAATAGGAAAGAGAAATCATAAGAGACTTATTAAGGTTGAACTGTTTACTTTCCTTCAGGGAAAGATGATATTTGTAATTCATGACTCCTTTATCAGTATTAAGGTAGTGGGAGGGAATAATTATATGTATGTATAGATAGATAGATAGAGGGAACAGGGTGAGTTGAAGATGAAGGAGTGACATCTGGAAAATAAAATTAAAAGGTGAGAGAGGATTATACTGGGAGAAGGAGAAAGGGAGAAGTAGAATGGGATAAATTATCTCACATGAAGCAGACAAGAAAAGGCTTTTACAGTGGAGGGGAAATGGAGGAAGGTGAGAGGGAATGAGTGAATCTTATTCTCATAAGAGTTGGCTGAATGTACACAATGGGGTATGGAAATCTATCTTACCCTACAGGAAAATAAGGGGGAAAGGGGACAAGAGAGCATTGGGTTGATAGAGGGGAGGGCAGATTGGGAGAGGGGATAATCAAAAGCAAACACTTCTGAGGAGGAACAGGGTCAAAAGAGAGAATAGAATAAATGGGGGGTAAGATAGGATGAAGGGAAATATACCTAGTTTTTCTCAACATGACTACTATGGAAGTGTTTTGCATGACTACACATCTCTAACCTGTATCGAGATGCTTGCCTTTTCATTGAGGGTGGGTGGGGAGGGAAGAAGGGGGAAAATTTGTAACCCAAAGTTCTAAAACCACATATTAAAAATAAAAAAAGAAAATATTTTGTCTTCCAGAGTCTGATAGAAATGCATCATCTCCTTATTACTGACATCCACATATCTGTGGATTTCTATAAGCCTGAGTGTATGAATAATTGACATCAAAGAACAAAAAGACAGACTGGCTATGAAATCTGGGTCCAAGATGATGTCTTCCCAGAAAATCTCCTTCTTTCTACTTTTACTGTGCTTAGGAAACAGTATAATGGGAATCATGATGCCAGTTGCCCTTTGCTGCCAGGTGACCAGTCTCAGAATACCACCGAATCATTAACAATGAATCTGCAATAGTTTGAAAAGAGCTGAAGAATTTCAACACGCTATTTTGTTCTACTTTCCATATCAATATCTGGCAGGGTACAGCAGAGGAAGAAAAATCTTCAAGAACTTTGTCTATGTGGAAGAGTTGCAACAATTAAAGCCTTCTTAGGCTCAAAAATTTTTAGAAAGTGCTGAGTAGATGATGGCCAAAGTAAATCTGAGTTATCAGTTCCTTGTTCTTTGGCTTTTAAGTCAGTTCACTCTAGAAAAACCCCATTTGTTGAGCCCTTGTTACCTGTCCAGCACAGGGGAAGCCTCTGTGGAGAGAGGAAGGTAGAGGATGAGCGGAGGAAAGGTTGAGGATAAAGGAAACAGCGGTCCCAGGAAAGTGTTGTCTCAACTTGGCTCCTGGAACCAAATGGCTTTGCTCTTTTCTTTTCCTTCCCATTTCCCCTCACCTTGGAGTCACCAAATTAGACATTACTTTTTTCACAATAACACTCCTTACCAGGACACAGAAAGAAGTGGAAATTGGCAACTGGGCCCTTTTGTGGTAGAATGGAAGAAGCTTGGAATTGGAAACAAAGAGGCCTGGGCTCAAATCCTGCCTCTCTCACTGATGACCTTTGTAACCCTGAGCAAGCTACATAAGGTCTCTGTGCTTCAGTTCCCTTATCAGTAAAATGAGGTTTCATTACATAGCCTCTGAGATCCCTTTCAGCACCAGATATGTATTCCTGTGTGTGACTTTAAGTAAGTCATTTCTCGTTTGACCTCAGTTTTCTCATCTATAATTGAGTAGTTTGGATAGATCACCTCTGATATCCTTTGCAGCTCTCAATCTAAAATCTTGTGCATGACCTTGGGCAAATGTCCTCTGTAAAATGAGGGGATTGGACTAGATGGCCTCTGAGGATCCTTTCATCTCTAGATCTAGGATCTTATGATCCAGTGGACCCATTGAGGGCCTTAAAGAAATGACTGTGTAAACCTAAGGCCAAAGACATACACCACACATTTGAGAATATTGGTAGTGCTTGAAAGGAAAAAGATGGCTTTTTCAGGATGGAGTGTGTCAGCTGGAGAAGGCTATGGAACATAGTTCCAGACCAATGAGATGAATGAAAAGCCTGAGAGACAGAGTTTTGGTGTAACTAATAATCAATTTATTAATTAGGCTAGCTGATAATCAGTAAACTGATGGTCATTGATTTTCCTCCATAACTAAAGACAAAACCACTGAGATCACTGAATGCTTAAATGCCTTTGAAAAGTACGTGGCCTAGTAGATGAAAAACAACCCTGATTGGTGAACAGTTAATGAGGAGATGGGCTCAAAGTATTCAGCTTCTCCTTCTGAGAACATGGCTCGATCATGAGACTCAGCCAACCTCCAGCTATCAGGACAAAGGAATTCATCTCTACTTGCATTTGGATTTCTTCATGAGCTGGGTTACCCACAACCACAATGTGGGGCTACAAGGGCATAGATGTAATCCTTTAGGGCTGAAATTCACCTAGATTACATTGTGTTTACAACTCTAAACAGAAGTAAGATCTTCTTGACAGTTGAGGTCTTGCCCAGGACATGAAAATCTCACTTATCAGCAATGTCCTTCAGAGTTTTACTGACTTGCAGAGGCTGGTCCCTGCATGAGGTAATAGTGAGAAAAAACTTAATCATAATTTAGTAATTGTTCATTGATAGAGTAGAAAAAAAATCACTTCTCTGAGTAAGATGATATTTGGAACCCTACTACTGAAGGCAATGATTACAACTATGGCCTCACTATCTGATTTTGTATACTCACAGCATTATTTGGTTGCTATCTTGTTTTTTTTAACTAGGCCCAGACAGGATACTTAGGTGGTGCAGTGGATAGAACACCTGGCTAGGAGCTGGGAAGATCTGGGTTTAAGTCTGGCCTTAGACACTTCCTAGCTATATGAAACTGGGCAAGTCACTTAACCCTTATTTGCCTCAGTTCCTCATCTGTAAAATGGGAACACACTGGAGAAGGAAATAGCAAACTCCTCCAGTACCTTTGCAAAGAAAACCCCACGGATTAAAGTCCATGGTATCACATAAAGCTGGACATCACTGACCGACTGAATAGCAACAAACCCTGGGATTCTGGACAAATATTTACCTGATTGCATAATTTCACACTGGTAAAGTCTCAGTCAAGCTTGGTATTTCTTTCATAAATTTCCTTCAAAAGAAAGATCACTCATTTTTCAGCATCTATTTCCTCAAAAGTTTTGACTCCTTTAGTTGGGAAACATTAAGACTTCACCAACCTAACCACAGTGTTAAATCGGTTCCATGCCATGATGACTTATCCTGTTTCAGATGACTTTTGATATGATGACCGTTTAATGGAAAATTTTGATGTTCATGATTTTAGTCTGAATTCATATTGACACTGAGGGAATTCAGTACTCCATTCATTCCATAAGTTTAAGATTTTATTTAGTTTTATTCTGCCTGTTTGACCAGGAAAGAGCCGTGACATGGGATAAAATTCAATAAAAATAAGCTTTAAAATGAGTCACACTCTTGGACATGAGATGGTAGACTAAAACTGTAATATCTGCATTGACCACAAGACAAGGATTTCAATTCCATATTCCTCTCTGGCCTAGAATTTTCATTACAATGCAATATTCTCTCTGTCCACAAGATAACACCAATAACTTGCTAAATTCTGCAATGTCCACTTTCAACACTATATGTCACCAAAGATTGCGATGTATTATTCTTAACTATATTTTTATTGACTACCAGATGTCACCAAATGCCTGTTACATAATATTCAATGACACTAAATTAGTCAAAAAAAGTTTATTAAAAGCGTACTATGTGCTTTAATATTAGGGATGTATTATATACTAGGAATCCAAAGATAAGACGGAAACAGTCACTGTCCTCAGAGAAAAGTATATACTATTGATGGAGACCAATTCTATATGAGTAATACAAAATTCAATAAGCATGACCCTTCAAAGAGGAAGATGACATGTCTCATCATTACTTGCCAGAGGTGAAAGGTCCACAGGGATTTCAGCATGTATTTATTTTCAGAAATTTTCAATGTATTGATTTTCTTTAATGAATTTTTCTTTAAAAGTTTTCTTTTTTCTCCTGTAGGATGGATTTCTGCATAATTGTTTTGTTCAGTCATGTCAGACTCTTTGTGACCCAGTTTGAGAGTTTTGTGGCAGAGAAACTGGAGTGATTTGCCATTTCCTTCTCCATGGTATTTTACACTAGTAAGTGTCTGAGGCTGGATTTGAAATGAGGTCTTGCTTTTTTGATATGGCTAATATGGAAATAGGTTTTGCATGATTAACCACTTATGACTGATATCGTATTGCTTGACTCTCAGTGGTTGAAGGAGGTGAATGAAGGGGAGGAGTGAATTTGAAACTCAAAATGTAATAGGAAAATAATGTTAATAGGTAATAACTTCATTTTTTAAATAATGCAGTAATTTAAAAAAAGAAAAAAAAACAGATAGAAAGAGGGGAAGAAATGCCCAGACTAAATCCTCTCCAGGGATTTTGACCTTCCTGAGGATTGGTATCTGGTTTTATCCTCAGGACAAATTGTGTGGCTTCTCTTGGTTGGGTTCTGCCAGAGACATGGTCTGATTGTGTGTACTAGGAGAACAGAGGGCCAAAGTTGGAGAGCCTAGCAAATTGTGTTTGATTGGAGAAAAAGAGAAGGAAACAGAAATCTGGCCTGGGCTGAGTGTAGCAGAAAGGGTTTGGAGTCAGGACTGGGCTCCAATTCCCTCCTCCTCTGTGCAATGGTTCATATGGTTGGTTCAGAGCAAGGGTTCCTTACCCTTGCAAGCCTCATACCCCTTGGCTTTTCAGTAACCTTCTCATGCCTCTTATTCAATGTGAAATGCAATAAATTAGACTGCATAATCTCATAATAATGAAAATAAAAGATTAATTTTCTTTCTCCAAGGATACACCAATACTTTGTAATTTCACTGATGGGATAATATTATTATTTGCTAAATATTTTGTTTAGCCTTTTAACAAGCTCCTTCTTTTTTCTGGGGGTGAGATAATCTCCAAGGTCATCCTCCAGTTTAAATCTGTGAACTTCCAATTTTCCTTCCCTACTCTCCTTTACAGGGCTTTTGGGAGGTCACTGCTTCATTCATTAAGCCAGGGTTGAGCTGCCAGGCTACCTGGAACCAGCCCTGCTACCCTACACACATACCTGAACCATTCTGCCTGCAACCTCACTGCCTGGCCTGATTGACCTCTGAGCCTTGGTCCTGGAGGGAACCATGGTTAGGTCTGATCTCAAGGAGAAGGGCCAACCCTCCAGCATTCCCACTTCCCATTCCCTAGTGCAGCTCCTGACCAAGGTTTCCCATGTAGATAGATCCTCTATATCTGGACATCATTTAAGCCTATTTACCTCTTCCTCTACTCTCTGAAATGACACACAGCTGCCATGTAATGGACAGAACACTGGGGTTGGAGTCAGAGCGCCTGATTTGGAATCCTGGCACTGACTTTCCAAGGTTCTAGTAACCTGAGTAACCATGACAATTCACTTGACCTCTCTGAGGTTCCAGAACCCTCTTATGACATCACTTTCAGGACTGGGTGCTAGCGCGGATCCCTGTGGACAGTCTACCCTGATACCTGCTACTTCTAGCCCTCTGTGGTGGGGAAGGAATATTGAGAGGCTTTAAAAACTCTCTCTAGTAGGGAGGAGGAAAGGGGATCAGGCTCAAATCCCTGCTGTCTCTCCAAGAGGCAGCTGCCTCAAAGGGGAAGAGGCTGCCTCAGGGGGAAAGGACTTAGTTCTCCAGCACTAGCTGGATACCCACCAGTCTTGAATGTTGTACAGGGGATTGATGCTCAGGCCTGTGAGCGAATGAGGTTTTTTTTTATTATTTTAGAGGTCAAAATTTTCCCTAAGTACTGCTTTGGCTGCATCCCACAAATTTTGGTATGTTAACTCATTGTTGTAATTCTCTTTAATGAAATTATTGTTTGATTCTATGATTTGTTCTTGGACTCACTCATTCTTTAGGATTAGATTATTTAGTTTCCAATTACATTTTAATGTATGTTTCCACAACTCTGCAATTTATGTTGCATTGTGGTGTGTAAAAACGCATGTAATATTTCTGGTTTTCTTTATGTGGTTTTTATACAGTAATGTGCATTCATTTTTTGTGAAGATCCTACAGTGGAAGAGTAACTTCGAAGGGTAAAAATTACCCAAGAGCCAGACTTGTTTCTCAATGGGTGAAACTTTGTTTTCATAAAAGCAAATGGAACCAAGTAGATTCAGGAGGCTAGTCAGTTGAGTGAAAGGGGAATGGGCACTTGCTCATGTCAGAGCTGAAGGGGGAATGACTTACAGAAATTTGCTATGATATAATCTTTGTGCTATGCAAGCAAAAAAAAAAAGATTTGTGCCTGTGTTTTACTGGGTCTTCAGGGTGTCTATCAAGGAACAGCTACACTATCACTCTTGAGAATCCCTTCATTATCATATTCATGAGATGTTAATGGATACTTTGACATACCATCAGTCAGTAAAGCATCTCATTGTGCTTGTGTGGTCTTGAGAAAATCCCTTGACCCCAAGGCCGCTGGTGTTAGGGTAGGCTGAGAGTCCCTAGACAGGATAGGGTGGGCCATGGAGTGGTGAGGTTGCCTTTTAAGCATATGGGAGAAGTAGTTGCCTACTTAGCATATGAGGAAAGGGCTCAGCATATGGGAGAAAGGGTTGCCTACTCAACATATGGGTAAAGGATAGGGACTCATTTCTCTGGGGGAAAGATAGGACCTTGCTGCTCTTACTCCATTTCCCCCATTTTCCCCATTTCTTGTGTTGTGGGAATTAGGACAAGGGCCCAAGTCATCATTGGATGCTTCAAGCTGATAAGGGGTGAAGGTAGGGCACATCAAAGCAGGGTTATCTCACATGAACAACCTGGAAAAAGGCAGTGGAGTCATCAAGGGAAGTGGAATAAGGAGTGGCTGTGAGGACTTTGATTTGAAAGAGGTGTCTGGCAACAAGAGAGGAGAGATGATTAAGGAGGTGAGGACCAAGGAAGAGGGCCAAAATGTTTCTCCTGATTGGCTAATGCAGGTTTAGGCCTTTCTCAGGTCTTGGGGGTTCCAAATGGTTTGGAGAGGGATCTATATACCCTCCCTTTTGGTCAATGGTGCACCAAAAGGCCCCACCTGCAGACCCAGGAAGGCATGGGAAAATTTCACTTCCTTAGGGAGTGGGAAGAGATGTCCACTTGGAGCCTGTCTTCAGATGATTCAGGAATTCACATTCACAATTTTGCAGCTGTAGGAGTAGTCGGAAAAAACTGTCAGGGGCTCTTAGAAGACATATAAGTTGAAAACTGAGAGAAAACAGCATAACATAGGTCCTTGGTTAAAGGCACATAGAGATGATTTAGTTTCCTAGTCATGCAGGGTTAGGTTCAAACAATACAATAAAGTTTTCTCATAATTCACACAATTGCATAATAACATTTAGTCAGGTACAGATTAAACTACTCAGAAGACTCATAATAGACTAGGTTTGAGAAGGGACATTTACATGTCACCAAGGTAACCAAGAAAACTTAAATATGAACCACACAAATTAATACAAACATCATTGCCAATGTTAACTAACATTAAGTTCCTTGTATTCCAGTAACCTATTCTCAATGTCCATTTAAGGAGCACCTCTTGAATCCCAGATGTCTCATGTAGTTATCTGGTCCCTAAATACCCTTTCTTTGACAATAGGTTTTATTCTGAGGACAGTTTTTTTTTGGGGGGGGTGAGGCAATTGATGTTAAGTGACTTGCTAGTACATGTCAAATGTTTGGTCTGAGGGCGGATTTGAACTCAGGTCCTCCTGAGTTCAGGGCTGGTGCTCTATCCACAGCGCCACCTAGCTGCCCCCTGAGGACAGTTCTAAAAGGGAGTTCTGTTTCTCTGATTCAGATCTAGAAGTTGCCAGATAATTCCGACTTAATATAAATTAGTATAATCACTTAAATTTGGTTTTCCATTTTTGAAACTTGAGAATTTCAGTTTATATATCATCTGCTATTTCTATCCTTACCGAAATCCTGTACCTGGTTTAAGGATCTTTTTAAATGTGAAGGTTCAACCAGAAAATGAGCTCTTTTGCCTTTTAAAATTTTCAGACAGATATTTTAATAAAAGAGAAATAATTTCACTGACTTTTACCATTGTCTTATATAATTAGATGTATGTCACATTATATCTTTGTCTAATTACTTGGTCTAATCATTTTCTCCTTAGCAGGATATTATTCCTATATTATTATTATTTGGCAATGAATGTAAGTTAAAATTATAAGCTATTTTTTCTTGCATCCTATGATAATAATGCCGGGATGTTCCAGTATCCATCTATTATTTGATATATTTAGTGTTGTACTTATAGAACTTCTTGATTATAGAAATTTACTATAAAAGGAAAAAGAGGAATATTTAGTTATTAAACAGGTACTACTACTACTATTTATTATAATAGCAGATTTTCATTTGAAAACTTTGGCTATTATGAAAGTAGATAAGGTACTTTAAAGATATAGCTTCAACATGTTAATGATACGTCAACTACCGGGTATTTGCTGGATATTTGAAGCCCCTAAATATGGGTAGTTTTAATTCATAAGTAAATGATTAATGAAAGGTAAACTGTTAGAGAGACATCAGGAAAGATGACCTAAATTGAGGTTAGTGAAATTTTGCTATTTAAGGTAAACATTTCTGGAACTATAACTTATTATTATTTTGAGCTTTTTTTACTGACCTAGTTGTCTGAATTGTCATGCAGCCAGTAGTAGAAAATGGCATGTGCAGCAGTCTTGGGACTGCTGAGGGGGATGTCTGTGCCTGGGAAACCATTGTGGGGATAACCTAGGACATGGCCCAGCTACCTAGAATCCTATGATCTTCCTGACTCTATTTCCCCATTATGCTATTTCCTTGCTGAACAGGAAAATTCATCACCTGGGTAAAACTAAGCCTTCCTTTAAGACTCTGTGACTACATGGTTTGCTGTCAAATATGACTCATGCCTGGATTAAAACAGAGATAAAGGAATTTTTTTTTTCTCTGACAGAACTGAAGGAGGTTTTTCCTTTGTTATGATATAACTTTGTCCCTCTTTTTCCTTTTATAGCAAATTTCTATAAGCAAGAACTTTTGTAAGTAAAATACTTAATACTAAACAACTGATTGAAACTGGAACATCTCTGAGTTATTATAATAGGATGAAAACATGAATATCTTACAATTTTAACATTTATTTGTGGTTTTGGGCTTGCAGAGTGATTTCTTCTACCTCTGCAGCCTCATGATCAGGGCTTGTCTTGAAACTTCCAGTACTGAAAGAGGAGACCTTTGGCTGCTCTGCTCATTTATCCACTTGCCCGGCATAAACCTCTCTATCTTCTGTCCAATTGCGTTCAGGTAACATGTGTTTTCCTTGGTCCATGTTACAATCTGTACTCTCCTGTCTTTGCTGTGTCTTGCCTTCACAGGTCTGTCCCCCGCATGTTCTTCTCATTCTGGCCAGGCCATCACATGGCTGGCCCCAGCAACCTCCTGATCCTCCTCTTGCATCTCTGTCCATGGCCCCTAAGTGTCCTTTCACAGGCACGTGAACCCCTTCCTGCCTCCCTTATAGCCAAGTTTTTGGGTAAATTCAAGTTACTTTGAAATTGCTGTACTTAGAGCTTTGCCCAATGGTCCATTTACAAAAAGCAAATACTCTGTGTAGTTGATTAAAAAAAAAGATGGCATAAGTGGAAAGCAGTTTGGCAGAAATTTGATAGGAGATCAATACCTCACACCACTTATCAAAGGAAAATACAAGAGAATATATGAATTAGATATGATAATAAAAATAATAAAGCGATTAGTGATGAAAATTATAAGTGAGAGACTCAAGAAATATTTTATAATCATTAATAATTACTCTAGCTTATAACTACAATTCATGAATTTATTCATCTAATAGCTATAGATTAAACTCCTCCAATGTTCTGGGCACATAGAAAGACAGGTAGTCTAATTAAGCTATCAACAAGCATTTTTTTTTTAGTGAGGCAAGAGGAGAGATAACTAATTTGCCCAGGGTCACACAGCTAGAAAGTGTCAAGTGTCTGAGGCCAGATATGAACTTAGGTCCTTCTGACTCCAAGGCCTGGGTTCTATCCACTATGCCACCTAGCTGCACTCAACAGACATTTTCTCTCTCTCTTTCTGTTTGTGTGTGTGTGTGTGTGTGTGTGTGTGTGTGGCAATTGGGGTTAAGTTACTTGCCAAGAATCACACAGCTAGTGTGTGTTATGTGTCTTAGGCTGGATTTGAATTCATGTTCTCCTGACTCCAGGGTCAGTGCTGAATCCACTGTACCACCTAGCTGCCCCTCAACAAGCATTTCTTAAGGACCTCCTGCATAAGAGGCAGTATGCTAGGTTCTAGTGATGCAAAAACTATTAAGGAAAATGTCCTCCATTCACTAGAAGCTTATGACATTCTAATGAGACAGAAAATACATAAAAGTATATAAAGAATAAAGACAAATAAAGGCAAAGTACAAAACAGTCTGGGAGCTAGCCCACTAGCAGTTGGAATCAAGAAAGGATTCGTGGAATACGTAATATTTGAACTATGTCTTGAAGGAAGAGAGGGATTCTCTGAGGCCTAAGGATAGAGGTTCAGCTTCAGAGTCAGGAAGTCTCAGAGTTCAAGTACCGCTTAAGATTCATGCTAGCAGCATGACCACAGTCAAGTCACCTGGCCTTTTCGTGCCCCAGACAACTCTGTAAGATCACAGATACATTCAGATGCATTGTCAGTCTTATTGAGGAGGCAGAAAAAAGCAAGAGTGCTTAACTTGGAGCACTCTGACTTGCTTCTGTCCAAAGTCACATAGCTAGTAAGTGCCTAAGGTTGGATTTGAATACAGATCTTCTTAACTCAAGGACAGGTGCTTTAAACACTAAACCACCTAGATGGAGGGATTCAGAGATATCAGAAGACTATTTCCAAGCCACTGCTTGGAAGGCCAGGGAAGGATAAGAAAAGAGCTTATTCTCAGGGCACTAAAGTTCTGCAAGTGCTAAGCCCCTTCTCATTTTGCCACCCACCTGGAGGAAAAACTCCAGTGGTCTTACTTGAGTTAGGAATTCCTCAAGTAATTTTATGTATGGTGGGCGCAAGGGTCTGAGAGCAAAAATTATCACCCCACAGAGAATGTCAACTACCTTTAATATAAGCAGCAAGAGAAGCTTCAACTATCCCATGTAGAAATTTGGACACTGATCATCCCTAGCTTTGGGCCTTCTTTGTTCTCTTTCTATAGAATAGCTGTTCTGGTCCAGTGATGGTGTGGGTATCCAACCCTCTGCCCTGTTGTCACCACAGGGCTACTCTCATGAGTAAATTCCCTTATACAATGCAATTAGCCCCAGTAACTTTAATAAATCAAAATATAAAATCCACAGTGACAGGATCTCCTTCTTTCTTTGGAATCATATATATCCCCATTATGATATACCATGACAAATGCCATCCCTTGGATGATGTTTCCTTACCAGTTTGTTCCTTCTTAAATGGACTCAGCATCAGGTTTAATTAGCCTAGCCTGGCACATAAATGGTAGAGACAAGTTAAGGGACTTGCCCAGGGTCATGCAACTTTTAAGTATCAGAAGCAGTACCTAAACTCAGTTCTTCTTGACTCTATGCTCTGGAGACAGAGCTTCAGTTCATCCTATGAAAGAGTAAGACCCCTTTTCAGGGCCCTGAGAACCCACTTAGGTCCCACTTTCCCTGACCCCACTAAATGTATACCCACTGACACACAGACATAGAGACACAGACAAACACACACACATACACACACTCACACACACTCATGTGTTACCTTCAATGTTGCTTTCAACCAGATGTTGCCTCTAATCACATGTATAAAATTCACTCATTCAAAAAGTGTTGAGTATCTGAGGTGTGCTTCACCTTCTGTGTTTGGTTTTTATGGGGTGGAGTAGGTATGGACTGGCTTCCTGAAATACCTCATATTCCAAATGGGGGCTCAAGAATCAAGAGGCTAGTGGCCTGGCCTGGAACACCTGGAGGTTCATGCTTGACAGGCAAGTCACCAGCCCCCTAGGTACCAGAAGAACAAGCCAGGGGCCATGCACCTGACCTTAGGTGCAAGAAATTTGAAACAGTTCCCCCTGCACTTGAAGATCACAGCTCAACTTTAGAAGTTACAACTTATGTTGGAGAATCAGGAAAAAAAAAAAACAAGGAAAACATCCTGACCATAGAAAGCTGCTGTGGTGACAATGAAGATCAAAACACAGACTCTCAAGATTATAACAATGCCAAAACATCCAAATGTGAAGGCTTAAAGAGAAATTTGCAGTGGTTTCAGGCCTAAAAAGACCTCCTAGAAGAGCTTAAAAAGTACTTTTAAAATCACATAAGAGAGAAACAAGAAAAATGTGTAGAACTAATGACAAGTGTGCAAGAGAATCATGAAAAGAAGGTCACAAGTTTGTTAAAAGAAAAACAAAAATGGACAAAGGTGTACAAAAATCCACTGAAGAAAACAACTCCTTAAAAAGAAGAGTGGCTAACTGAAAAAGGAAATACAAAAGAAAGCCAATATGTAAAACCATAGCCAAATAAAAGTTAGATCATTTTCATTAAAAAAAGATACCTAAAGAAAATAATTACTTAAAAAAGAGAATTGAGTAAGAGAAATCTAATCTGATGATTCTGCAATAGCAAGAATAAAACAAATCAAATTTAAAAAATTAAAAAAAACAAAGAAAATGAAAATAAAATACCTCATTGGAAAAACCACTGGAAAATAGATCCAGCAGAGATAATTTCAGGATTATTGGACAACCTGAAAGCCATGATCAAAAAAAGAGCTTGACAACATCTTTCAAGAAAAGATTAAGGGAAACTCCCCTGATATTGTAGAACCAGAAGGTAAAATAGACATTGAAAGTATCCACTGGGGCAGCTAGGTGGCACAGTGAGTAGAGCATCAGCCCTGGAGTCGGGAGGACTCGAGTTCAAATCTGGCCTCAGTCACATAACACCCACTAGCTGTGTGACTCTGGGAAAGTCACTTAACCCCAATTGCATCACTAAAACAAACAAACAAACAAAAAGAAAAGATCCACTGAACACCTCTGGAAGGATCACAAAATGAAAACTCCTAACATTATTAGAACCAAATTCCTGAACTCTTATGTCAAGGAAAAAAGACTGCAAACAGCCCAAGAGAAACAATGTAAATATTGAAGAGCCGCAGTGAGAATTACACAAGATTTTGCAGCTTCTACATTAAAGGATCAGAGGGTGTGGAATATGATATTCTGGAAGGTAAAGGAGATTAGATTAAAGCCAAGAATCAACTACCCAGTAAAACTGAACATGATTTTCAGAGAAGGAAATGGACATTCAATGAAATAGAGGCCATCCAAACATTCCTGATGAAAAGATCAAAGCTTAACAGTAAATTTGATTTTCAAATATAAGACTCAAGAAAGGCATAGAGTTACAGGAGAAAATTGACAGTAAAACTATACTAATGGGGGATCTCAACTTTCCCCTCTCAGAACTAGATAAATCTAAACATTAAATAAGGAAGAAAAAACTGAAGGAGGTTATTAGAATTTTTGAAAAGTTAGACATGATAGAACTCTGGAGAAAGCTGAAGGTGAATGGAAAGTAATGTATCTTTTTATTAGTGGTACATGACACCTATACAAAAATATACCATGTATTGAGGCATAAAAACTTCACAATGAAATGCAGAAAATCAGAAATATACATGCTTTATTTTCAGAGCATAATGCAATAAAAAATTACATGTAAGAAAGGCCAATGGAAAGAGAGATTAAAAATTAATTGGAAATGAAATAATCTAATCCTAAAGAATGAGTGTATCTAAGAACAAGTTATAGAAACCATCAACAATTTCAACAAAGAAAATGACAACAATGAGACAATGGACCACAATCTGTGGGATGCAGGCAAAGCAGTACTTGGGGAAAACATTTTATCTCTAAAGACTTAAATCAATAAAATAGAGAAAGAATTAATCAGTGATTTGGGCATGCAACTAAAAAAGTTAGAAAAAGAACAAATTGAAAATCCTCAACTAAAGAACAAAATGAAAATCCTGCAAAATTAAAGGAGATACATAAAACTGAAAAGTAAGTAAACCATTGAACCAAAAAATCAAACCAAGGGCTGGTTTTATGAAATAAAAATAAAAAAGCAAACCATTGGTTCACTGGGTTTTAAAAAAGAAAGATAAAAACCAAAGGACTAGTATAGAAAATGAAAATGGTGAAATTCACCATCAATGAAGAGGAAATTAAAGCAATAATTAGGAGCTATGTTACCCAATTGTGTCTCAATAGATTCAACAATCTAAGCAAAATGGAGGTATATTTACAAAAAAAATACAAATTTTCTAGAATAACAGAAGAGGAAACAGAAGATGTTCCCCACTTTAGAAAAAAGAAATTGAACAAGAACTCAATGAATTCCCTAAGAAAACATCCCCAGGGTGAGATGGATTAATGTGTGAATACTGCCCAGCATTTAATAAAAAAAAATAGTTCCAATACTATATAAATTGTTTGGGAAAATGGGCAAAACAGGTGTGTCACCAAATTCCTTTTATGCCACAAATATGGTGTTGCTATCTACACCAAGCAAAGCCAAGACAGAGAAAGAAAACTATAGACCAATTTCCCAAATGAATATTGATACAAAAATTTCAAATAAAGTACTAGCAAGGAGATTAAAGCAACATAATACCAGGAACATACACTTTGACCACATAGGATTTACACCAGAAATGCATGGATGGTTCAATATTAAGAAAACTATCAGCAAAAGTGACCATATAATAAAACCGACAAAAATCATGGGATTATCTGAAGAGATGCAGAAAAAGTTTTTGCCAACATATAGCACACATTCCTAGGAAAAATACTGGAGACCATAGAAATAAATGGAGCTTTCCTTAAAATGATAAGTAGTATCTTTCTAAAACCATCAGCAAGCATTATCTGTAATGGGCATAAGCTAGAAGCTCTCCCAATAAGATCAGGGGTGAAACAAGGATGCCCATTATCCCCACTATTATTCGATATCATACAGGAAATACTAACTCTAGCAATAAGAGAAGAAAAATAAATTGAAGGAAATAGAATTGGCAGTTGGGAAACAAATCCATCACTGTTTCTAGATGATTTGATGCTATACTTAGAAAATTCTAGAGAATCAACTGAAAAACTAGTTGAAATCATTAACAACTTTAGCATAGCTGCAGGAAATAAACTGAATCAACATAAAGTATCCACATTTCTATATATTACCAACAAAGCTCAGCAGCAAGAGATAGAAAGAGAAAGCCTATTTAAAATAACTTCAGATATTTAAAATACTTTGGAGTCCACCCGCTAAGATAAACCCAGGAGCTTCATGAACACAATTACGCATCCCTTTTCCCACAAATAAAGTCAGACCTAAACAACTGGAAAATTATTGGTTGCTCATGAGTGGGTTGAGCCAATAAAATAAATATGATACTTCTTTCTAGATTATTTTAATTATTCAGGCTAATCAAACTAATAAAAGTTATTTTATAGAGCTAGAAAAACCATAACAAAATTCATCTGGAACTGCAAAAGGAAATCAAGGGAATTCATGAAAACAAATGTATAGGAAAGTGGCCTAGCCATCCTAGATCTCAGATTGTATTCAAAACAGTAGTTTTAAGCATCTGAGCACCTTAATGGAGAGAAGATGGATCTTATATATGGAAAGACTGTGGCTATTTCCTATTTTTTTTTCTTTTGTTGAATTTTGTTTCCTCTTTCTGGTGGTTCCTCCTATTGGTTCTAATTCTTCCTTACAACATCATCAATGTGAAAATATGTTTAATAGGAATGTATATGTATAGCCTATATCAGATTGTGTGCCATCTTGGGGGGTGGTGGTGGGGAGGGAGGGGGAGAAAAATTTTAAACCCAAAAGCATATGGAAATGATTGTTGATAAATCAAAATAAATGAATAAAAAAAGACTGTGGGAGGAATCTAGGAGTGGCCAAGTAGTTTGGGGTGATTGGAGGAGAGGTCTGGGAGAAGGGAGTCTAGGGAGGATTTTGATGGGAGTGACTTGGAGGTAGAATGGGGTCCAGATAGAATCAAGGGTTGGAAGTGGGACAGCGGGTCACCAGGGAGGCATGTGTGTCTTCCCCCACTGTTTTTGTCTGGGTACCCTGGTCTAAATCCTATATAATACACAACTTCCAGAGGCTGAACAAGAGGGAGCCACATCCTCCTTTCTGGCTCAGTCTCATCTACCAAGGGACTTCCTAAATTTCTCTCTAGAACTACTTCAGAATTGGGATTTTATTTTCTCCAACACCAGCCTTCCTGCCACTAGTGAACTGGCATAGTGGATAGACAATTGGAATTGGAGTCACAAAACCTAGACCAAAGTTCTGCCTTACTCATTGTGTGACCATAGGCAAGCCACTTAAACTCTCTAAACCTCAATTTCCATGTGTGTACAATGGAGGTAATAATAAAACCTAAACTAAGT
Source organism: Vombatus ursinus (assembly GCF_900497805.2). Lineage (NCBI taxonomy): Eukaryota > Metazoa > Chordata > Mammalia > Diprotodontia > Vombatidae > Vombatus > Vombatus ursinus. The sequence continues at coordinate 146,983 of NW_020943787.1, read as the reverse complement.
AATTGATAGGGTAGTTGTAAAGTTCAAATGGGATGTTTTCAAAGTGCTTTTTAAACCATGACTCACTATAGAAGTGTTTATTATTATCATTATTATTCATATCTCATAGTCTTTTTGATGGAGTCTACATATCATGCTTTGGCTGTTTTCTGTTTAATGCTCTTCAGATCATTGCACAGAATCACTGTTTTCTATAATTCTATGAAAGTATTGGGATGTTAACTCATCTGCTGCAGGTTCCATGAATACATCTTTGGGACAATTCTAGGAGGAGACAGGACTGTGGGAGTGACATGTTCCTCATGCCATTCCCACACAGTTTTCAGTTTTTCCCTCGGTCTGTATATGTTGGAAATTTTTCATCCATGCAGCTTAGAGATTAGGAACACTTGTTATGCTATTATAAACATTATTCTTGATTTTTTATCCGTCAATATTAAGACTAGGAGACGGGATGGTAGTTTTATTCCATGACAATGTTCCAGTTTCAGTATAATTTATTTTTGAATTCCCAAAGGATATCCTGAGGTCTCCATTTGTAATAGAAACATTTGTTATCTGTTCACTTTTGAAAGATACTGAGTTTCTAATGAATAATTTTGTCTACTACTTCATGTCTTGCTATGTATTCATTAGGTACTAATGTTTTACAACCTGCAGTGAAGTATTGCCCTGTTTCTACCATTTCCTTCTGCAGTCTGTGCTGATTGCTAAATCTGGACTCTTTAAGAACAATCTTTCTATTATCTCTGCTGACTATGACCTGATGTGGGATTGCCATCAGACATCCCCTCCATTTCGATAAACAAAGTCCTATGGTGAGCCAGTGTTCAGTGATGCTCTGTATATACATTGTTGATTGAATTCATGTGCATTGTCACTATGGGGTGCATCTGGACTCCATCCTTGGATCTTTGCTATTTTATAGAATTCTCCCAGAGATTGACCTCTTTCTGATACACTGGACACAACCAGGGGTGAATATCTCTTTACTTTTTTTAAACTTACTTTTACTATTGCTAAGTGAAATGTTACATCTCTGTGTTGCAAAAGTATTTCTGTCAGTTTTAAACTTGCTTAATATGTGCTTTTAAAAAGAAGTATTGATCTCTGTGTCTCATTACTAGGCTAGCATTTTGTTGGGAAACTTTCCAAGTCAGTTTTTATCCATTTTTGCAGAAATAGGACAGGGACTTTCTACACTAGGCTCTATCTAATAGGATAGCTACTTTAAGAATGACATCATCTGAGAGGGGGACTGGGAAGCAGGAAATGCTCCCCTTGATTTGGCAGGCAGAAGGTTGTAAGAGATGGGTGGATAACTCAGAGCTACAGGAATGGCTGTAGTTGAGGTGGTATTTGGACTACCGTGGTTCAGGTCATGTAAAACAAGTGCTGTGTGGAGTGCCAGCCAAGGTAGGCTTCCCAAACAAAAAGCTCTCTTAGCAAGCTCAGGAAGCACCTGAGACTTTTGTTTTACTCAGGCAGACTTCCTTTAGGAAGAGAGAGAAGGGATTCTCACCAAAATACAAGGACTTGCTGAAGTTCTTTAACCAGGAGTTACCTCCTGATTTTATTGGCCCATAAGCATTCTACTAGGGACCTCCCCTCCATCAAGAAGGGGTTAAGTTGATTTCCTTAAAGGGTACAAATAAGAACATTTTTTCAATTAGGGTTTAAGTTACTGCTATCACTATGGATCCTCAAAGGTCAAAGTACACACAAAGTAAACATACAAGCATATACAGGAGTATCTTCATTGTTATACTGCACCCTTGTAGCAGGATTGGGGCTTCTTCCAATGTCAGAGATTGCAAAGAATGACACATCATATTCTACCCTCTAAAGTTTACCTTTTCAAATGCCTCACACTGTGTCTATGCATACCCCTGGCAAAGATCTCAGAGGTGAAGTACATGCCAGCCTTGTAGAAATTGGACTAGCACCTGAAAAAGGGAATCTGGGTTGCTCAGCATTAAGGTAGGCACAGGCCTAGGGGAAGCAATGGGAAGGAGATCAATATCAAAGGCCTCATTGTGGGAACCCTTGACTGGGTTTGGCAAAATCACACACAAACCCCTCCAAGCACCCTGGCCCTTCCATGCTTTAGATCATACATATTCAAGAGCTTTCACCTCAATTCAATAAGGAGATCAGTAGAAAGGGTTTTATGTATGGTATCTCATTTCATTTCATTTACCAGCTAAGCACCCTACTTAGGATCACCACAAAACTGAACGTTTTGTCACTTTTTTTGCATGATTCATATCTCAAGCTAGTGTGTACACAATGCAAATAAGTGCTGTAACAGTAAGACTGATCAACCCAATGTTGAATGAGACTAGATGGAAATGTGAGGAAATGGTAAAACCTGATTTTTAATGTGGGGATGATGGCATTTTTTGATGTAGTAGAAGATGGCCAGCATAATGTATAGAGAGATTAGTCCATCTGTCATTCCCTTCCACCCACCTCAGTTAACGAAATCCTCCAGAAACACCTGTACTTACAGAGACGCCCTGACTGCCTTCCCTACAAGGACCAAGAGTAATTGGGAGGATAAGAACCCCAAGCCAGATCAACACTTTGCAAGGGACAGTTCCATGCAGCTGAGCTCTTATGACTCAGCACAAATTTGCTGGAAGAGGAACAATATTTGGTGAGCAATTGGAAGGAACAGCAAGATTTCCTCCCCATCTGTAGCCCTATACAGGAACTGCTAGGGGAAGCAATTGCTTCAGGGGAGGGGCAGTGAAATTGAATTGAGGAAGTTCCCCAAGGCTGGGATGTCATTTATTGCCTTGAGGGGATGGGCTGGATGCTGTGCTCAGAGCAGCATAAGAGAGTCAGGGATTGCAGTAAGATAGAATCCAGGCATCTGTTTGCAAGAGAGTATAGAGCAAAAGATGTAGGTGAATGTGGCAGAACAGTGATCTTGGGAATCAGAGCAATATATTTGGGACTATGATTGAGAGGAGATGGTGGATTGAGAGGGGAAGTGGAGAAAAAGGGAGACTCTACTGGGTATTAGATGTGTGACCTAAAGATTATTAGATGTCTCTACCATCATGGTACAACAAATGCCACCAAATACAATAGCCAAATTCTATACCCAGTCATAATATTATTCCTGCAAAGTCCAAATATGAACAAAGGGAAACAGTCATGGCTGTGAAATTATTGGATAAATGCTGAAAGATCTTGCTGCTCTACAGTACCACCTCACATCTATCAGAAATGATAAATGCTAAAGGGGGTCAAAGAAAATAAGTACACTAATGAATTGTTGATGGAGTTTTCTGCTGGTTCCACCATTCTGGAGAACAATTTGGAACTATGCCCCAAGGGCTGTAAAACTGTGGCCAGTGACTAAGGGGATTTGGCTTATCTCTTTTCCAGGGCCCCATTCAAGAGAAGCTGGTCCCACTGATTGTCTCTTGCAGTTATTTTGTTTTTCTCTTCCACTTCCTTTTCATTCCCTGTGCTGTAATAGCTTTTGTGTCTTTACCTGTAATGTAATTTACCCTTGTCTGCCTCCTCCCTTCTTAGTACATTTTCTTAGATCAGACTAATCCACTTACTTGGATCCATTTAACCCACATGATTAGATTTTTTTTTATCATTTCATCAAAGTCAACTGATATCCACCCCTCTCACATATACTCCTTTAACATCCTGTAATAACAGTATGGTTCTCAAGAGTTGCAAGTGTCCTCTTCCCTTGTAGGGATGTAAACAGTTTGCCCTTATTAACAACATCTTGTATCTTTTTGTCCCATTTACCTTTTTATGTCTCTCTTGAATCTTGTACTTGAAGATCAAACTTTTTGTTGAGCTCTAATCTTTTAATCAGGAAGGTTTGAAAGTCCCCTATTTCACTGAATATCCATCTCCTCCCCTGAAAGATCATACACATTTTCTCTGGACAGTTGATCCTCCACTGCAATCCAAGCTCCTTTGCCTTATGAAATATCATGTTCCATGCCCTATGGTCTTTTAATGCAGAAGCTGCAAGGTCCTGTGTAATCCTGACTGTGGTTCCATGATATTTAAATTGTTTCTTTCTGGCTGCTTGTAGTATTTTCTCTTTGAACTGGTAATTTTGGAATTTGGCTATTGTATTCCTTGGTGTTTTCAATTTGGGATCTCTTTCAGGCAGTGAGTGGTGGATTCTTTCCATGGTTATTTTAACTTCTGATTCTAGGACTTTAGGGCAGTTTTCCTTTATGATTTCCTGGAGGATATTGTCCAGGCTCCTTTTTTCATCGTGATTTTCAGGTACATCAATAATTTTTAAATGGTCTCTCCTGGATCGATTTTCCAGGTCGGCTGTTTTACCCATGAGGTATTTTCCATTTTCATCTATTTTTTTTTTCATTTTTTTGTTTCTGTTTGACTGATTCTTGCTCCCTCATAGGGTCATTAGTTTCCATTTGTCCCATTCTAATTTTTAACAAGTTGTTTTCTTCTGTTAGTTTTTATACTTCCTTCTCCAATTGGCCAATTGTGTTTTTTAGGAACTTGTTTTCTTCAGTGTACTTTTTTTCCAATAGGCCAATTGCATTTTTAAAGGACTCTTCTACCTCTCTCATTTGACTTTTAAAATCCTTCTTGAGTTCTAAGAAGGCTTTTTGTGCTTCAGACCAGTTCATATTCCGTTTTGAGGTTCCACATGTGGGTTTGTTGACAATGTTGTCCTCTTCAGAATTTCTGTCTTGATCTTCACTCTTCTCATAATATGAATCTATGGTACATTTCTTTTTACTCATGGTAATTCTTTATTCCTTGGCCTTTAAAGAGATTGAGCTCTCCTGCTGGGGAGCAGAGGGCACTGACCCAAGCTTCTTGTGTTTGGAGCCTAGGTCTTGGTCACTGGCTTTGTGTGCTGGGGCCTCTTATGTTGGCAATTGGAGGCTGTAGGGTTCTGGCAGTTTACCTGGTGTTGCGCTGGAATCAGCAAGGCTGGAATTTTCAGGCAATTTTAGGTTGCCTGCTTTTCCTTTCCTTTAACTTTCTTCAGCTCCTTTTAGATGGGTGCTGCAGGGTGTTTATCTGCCTGGGGCCCCTTGCAGTGCTGCCTCCCTTAGTTCTCCTAAGACACTGGGTGACTCCTTTGCTGTAGAATGCTTAGGCACCTGAAGCCCAGGTGGTAGAGAAGGCAAACACCAACACCAGGGATTCCTAGTGCCTCAGTGAGGGCTGGGGAACCGGTGGAAACCAACTTAGAAGACCACCAGGTGCCTTGGCATTCTGCAGCAAAGGAGTCTCCCAGTGTCTTCTGAGTTGGTTTCCACCGGTTCCCCAGCCCTCACTGAGGCACTAGGAATCCCTGGTGTTGGTGTTTGCCTTCTCTACCACCTGGGCTTCAGGATCTCCTCCTGATTGGTAGTTGGAGGCTGTAGGGTCTGGCAGCTTACTTGGTGTTGGGCTGGAATCAGCAAGGCTGAAACTTTCTGGCAACTCTGGGTTACTTTCTTCAGCTCCTTTCAGATGAATGCTGCAGGGTGTTTATCTGCCTGGGGCCCTTTGTAGTGCTGCTTCCCTTATTTTTGCTGAGGCACTGGGAGACCCTTTTGCTGTAGAATGCCAAAGCACCTGGATCTCCTCCTGGTGTGCTAAAGTGGGTCTTTCTGCTAACTGGCTGGGATGCCTCTCCTTCTGGAGTGCTCCCCTTCCCCCAGGGTAAAAGGATCCTTTCCCATTAATCCCTCAAGCCACCTGGGCTACTGCACTGCTGGTCCCCATCTTTCTTCTGGTTCTGCTGTTCCAGATTTTTTCCTGGAGTGATATTTTCTGAGTTTTCAGAGGTCGATAGGGGAGGGTAAGAGCGAGTTCCTTTTTACTACACCATCTTGGCTCCCAGAAGTGGAAGTCTCCTGATAATTTCTTGAAAGATGATGTCTAGGCTCTTTTTTTTAATCATGGCTTTCAGATAGTCCAATAATTTTTCAATTCTCTCTCCTGGATCTATTTTCCAGGTCAGTTGTTTTTCCAATGAGATATTTCACATTGTTTTCTAATTTTTCATTCTTTTGGATATGTTTTACAGTGGAAAGCCTGGAATGTGGTATGTGCTTAATACATACTTCTGATATTGATTGATTAATGGATTGACTAACAGGGATAAAGGTTTATCTTAACATAATGAAAAACTGAACTTTCCAAAGGAATAACCTAGGTTGGGAGGTAGTGAGTTGCCCCTTGCTGAAAGGACTCCAAGCAGAGATTGAATGGCCTCTTGTCAAGGATTTCATACAGAAGATTGATTGTGTCTCAGGCAGGAAATGAGAAACTGACTCTAGTTCCTTTCGAGGTGTAAGATTTAGGCTCCTATGAACTGTCTGCTTTGGCACTACTTTGATGGGGTTGTGGGGAGGGGCATCTCCATTTTTCAGTCTCCTCTCCTAGAAAATTGCAAAGTCTCTTTCAAGAGGAAATACACTAGTGCCCCTGCTCAATTCCTTCTCCACAGTGGACCTGATGCTGGGCCCCAGAGATTGTTCCCAGGAGGACTTTGTACTACCCATGGGACACTTTCTGCAAGGTCTTCGTGAACTTTTAATTGGCACATCTCTTCTGCCTTTCTCTTTTTAGAGGAACATCATTTGCTTAATGTCTGCAGGTTCTGTGTTCCCAGGGGCCTTGAGGCAGCACCAATCTCTCCCCTCTGGTTGGGACAGACTTTTTTTTTTTTTAACAATTTCCTGACTCTTTGTCTCCCTCCTTTACAGTGGTATGTGAAATCCCTTCGCACCTCTCTTGCTCCCATTCTCACCTGCTCCTGCCCCTCTCTTGTTGGCCCAGACTCCAAGCTCCCTTTCCCACCTCCCTGTGAAAGCTATCCTTCCCAGGGCTCAGTCTCTCCTCATGCCTAGCATTGGTTGCTATCTGTTGTTCTTGGAGTACTCACTTTTAGGACATTCCTGGTCCTTGCATGAACTTCCTCATAGCTACCTCCCTCTCTTTTCTCTCCTATTCCTGGGGCAGATGTCCCTTGAGATAATAATGATAGAACAACTCATACTGCAGTGCAAATTCAAGATGGATATACAGTACTTTCCTTACAAAAGGCCTATTAGGTCATGAATGCCAGTATCACTAAGATTTTACAAATGAGGAAACTGAGGATGAAAAAGGTTAGTAGGCAAGAGAGGCAGGGGCCTGGATGAGAAAGTAGCAAAGAAGTTACCAGTTAGTGTTGCTGGAAAGAAGGACCCCCATCAAAGCTGAGTACTCTGGTCCCCTCCCATTCATTCTAAGAGCCTTGACCAATAGATAGTTGATATTTCTGTAGTGGTTAACTGGACAGAAATCAGGGCAGCTGGATAGCCTAGCTGATAGAGTTCTGGGTCCAGAGTTAGCAAGACCTGAGTTTAAATCCAGCCTCAGACATTTACTAGCTGTGTGATTCTGGGCAAGTCACTTAATCCTGTTTGCCTCAGTTTCCTTGTCTGTAAATTGAGCTGGAGAAGGAAAAAGTAAACCACTCCAATATATGATGAGAAAATCCTAAATGGGGTCATGAGGATTCCGACATGAATGAAAAATAAATGACTAACAAGCAAAAGTATAAAGAGAGCCATCATATAGAAGAAAAAAAAAATTTGTAAAGAAATATCCAGTAAAATGAAAATGTCTGAAAATAAATTCGTGCTGCCATCCCTGTGGACCTTTCACCTCTGGAAAGAAATGGTGATACTTGTTTTCTTCCTCTTTTGAAGGACCTTGCTCATTGAGTTTTCTATTACTTATGCAGTGTTGGTCTCCATCAATAGCTTATACTTTTCTCTGAGGGAAGGGACTATTTCTTTTTTATCTTTGAACTCCTAGCACCCAGAGCAGAATGCGACCCATAGTAGGCTTTTAATAAATGGTTTTTGACCAATTTATTGCCATTGAGAATTATTTGACAGTCTTTTGTTGCCATCCGCCGTTGAAATGAATGATGTTGCACAATATTATAGCAATGTCTTTGCCTGGCATCTAGTGGTCAGAATAGACATTGCAGAATTTAGCAACATTTTCATTGCTATCTTGTGGACAGACTGATTATTGCATTGCAACGAAAATATTAGGCCAGAGAGGTATCATACAATTGAGATCTTGTGGCCAATGCAGGTATTACACTCTTAGTCTGTCATCGAGTGTCCTAACCTCCGACTCATTTTAAACCATATTTGTATTAAATTTTAGCTTGTCTTACAGCTTCTTGCTGGTTAAGCTGGCAGATAGAAACTAAATAAAATCCTAAATTTTTGAAATGAAGAGAGTACTGACTCCCTTCAGTGTCAATATGAATTCAGATTAAACCATTGACGTCAAAATTATCTGTTATAATATCAAAAGTCATCTGATACAGGATAAACCTTCATAGTAGTGGGGACAGCATTTAGCTGAGTTTGCCCACTAAAAGGATTCAAAAACTTTGAGTACATGAATGCAAAAAAAAAGATTATCTTTTTTTGGAAGGGAATTTGTGAAATAATTTGTGAAATCAGGCATTCTGGCAAATATTTTCCCAGTTGTCCAGGACTTATTGTTGCTTAGTCACTCAGTTATGTCTGATTTTATGTGATGACATGGATTTTTATGCATGAATTTGTCTTAGCAAAGATGCTGGAGTGGTCTGCCATTTCCTTCTGCATTTTAATGATGAAGAACTGAGGCAAATAAAGGTTAAATGAATTGCCCGGGGTCACATAGCTATGAAGTGTCTCAGGCCAGACTTGAATTCAGATCTTACTGGCTCTGAACCCAGTGTTCTATCCATTGCACCACCTATGTGTCCTGCTCAGGCCTAGTAAAAAAAAATAATCTTGAAGTATACAAAATCAAATAATGAGGCTACAGCTGTAGTCATTGGCCTCAGTACTAGGGCTTGGATTCCAATCAGACTTTTCTATTTCCAAATCTCATCTTTCTGATGAGAGAAGTGATTTTTCCCCTATTATATTAATAACCAGATTTTAAATTAGAATTGATGTTTTTTCTATTTTCTCATTCAGGGATCATCTCCTGTAAATCAGTTAGTGTCTGTAGAACATTGCTGACAAATGAAATTTTCAGATCCTCAAGGAAAAATGCTCCTCGATCCTGGGCAGGACCTCAACCAACTAGAAGACCTTACTTCTCTTTGGAGTGTAAACAGAATGTAATCTAGGTGAATTCCAGGCCTAAAGCCTGGAATTTTATGCCATTGAAGCCCACTGTTGTGGTTGAGGGTATTCCAGCTCATTAAGAATAAAACCAAACAGACTTCATAGTCTGGAAATGGATTCCTTTGTCCAGGTTGTTAGAGGTGGCTAAGTCTCATGATCAAGCCATGATCTTAGCAGGAGGAGCTGAAAACTTTTAGCTCACCTCCTCATTAATTGTTCACCAGTCAGGGTGAATTTTCACCTGTCGTGGGAACCTCCTTTTCTTTTTTTTTAATTATATTTTATTTATTTTGACATTCATTCTTATTTTTTTTTTATTTTCAGTTTTCAACATTTACTCCCACAAAATTTTGAGTTCCAAATTTTCACCCCATCTAGCCCCTCCCCCCACCACAAGATGGCACGCATTCTGAATACCCCTTCCTCTAGTCTGCTTTCCCTGCTATCTCTCCCTCCCTTCCCCTTCTATTTTCCTGTAGGGCAGGATAGATTTCTGTACCCCATTTCCTGTATTTCTTATTTCCCAGTTGCATGTGAAAACATTTTTTTAAACATGTGTTTTTTTAAACTTCGGGTTCCAAATTTTCTCCCTTCCTCCCTCCCCACCCACCCTCATTGAAAAGGCAAGCAACTCAATATAGGCTATATTTGTGCAGTTATGCAAAACACTTCCATAGTAGACACATTGTGAAAAACTAACTCTATTTCCCTTAATCTTATCCTGCCCTCCCCCATTTATTCTATTCTTTCTTTTGACCCTGACCCTCCTCAGAAGTATTTGCTTCTGATTACCCACTTTCTCAATCTGCCCTCCTCTCTGTCATACCCCTACTCTCTTGTCCCTTTCCCCTCCTATTTTCCTGTATGGTAAGACAGATTTCCATACCCAATTGAGTGTGTATGTTATACCCTCCTTAAGTCAAATTGTATGAGAATAAAATTCACTCATTTCCTCTCACCTTCCCCAGGTTCCTCTCCACTGTAAGAACCTTTTCTTTTCTGTTTTTTTTTGTGAGATAATTTACCCTATTCTACCTTTCCCTTTCTCTTTCTCTTAGTATAATCCTCTCTCACCCCTTAATTTTATTCTCCAGATATGACCCCTTCATCTTTAACTCAACCTGTGCCATCTATCTATCTATCTATCTATCCATCTATCTATCTATCTATCTATCTATATATACATACATATAATTTTTTCCCTCCAACTACCCTAATACTGACAAAGGTCTCATGAGTTACAAATATCATCTTTCCATGCAGGAATGTAAACAGTTCAACCATAATAAGTCTCTTATGATTTCTCTTTCCTGTTTACCTCTTCATGTTCCATTTGAGTCTTGTATTGGAAAGTCAAATTTTCTATTCAGCTCTGGTCTTTTCATCAAGAATGCTTGAAAGTCTTCTATTTCACTGAATGACCATTTTTTCCCCAGAAGGATTATACTCAGTTTTGTGGGGTAGGTGATTCTTCGTTGTAATCCTATCTCCTTTGTCCTCTGAAATATTATATTCCACGCCCTGCGGTACCTTAATGTAGAAGCAGCTAAATCTTCTGTCATTCTAATTTTGTTTCCACAATACTTGAATTGTTTCTTTCTGGCTCTTTGTAATATTTTCTCCTTGACCTGAGAACTCTAGAATTTGGCTACAATATTCCTAGGAGTTTTCCTTTGGGATCTCTTTCAGGAGGAGATCAGTGGATTCTTTCCATTTCTATTTTGCCCTCTGGTTCTAAAATGTCAGGGTAGTTTTCCTTGATAATTTCTTGAAAGATGATGTCTAGGCTCTTTTTTTGATCATGGTTTTCCCAAAGTCCAATAGTCTTTAAATTATCTCTCCTGGATCTATTTTTCAGGTCAGTTGTTTTGCCAATGAGATATTGCACATTGTTTTCTATTTTTTCATTCTTTTGGATTTGTTTTACAGCGTCTTGATTTCTCATAAAGTCACTAGCTTCCAATTGCTCTATTCTAATTTTTAAGGAAGTATTTTCTTCAGTAATCTTCTGGACTTCCTTTTCCATTTCTCCAGTTTTGCTGTTTATTGCATTCTTTTCTTCACTGGCTTTTTGGACTTCTTTTGCCATTTGGGTTAGGATATTTTTTAAGGTCTTATTTTCTTCAGTATTTTTTTGGGTCTCCTTTAGCAAGCTGTAGTAAATTGATTCATAAATTACCCAGAATCTCTGTCTTTTAGGATTTTCATTAATCTCATTGCACCTGAATCATGTTCTCCATCCCTCTCCAACTGATACACTCCATTCTGAACAAAGATATTTTTCTCCTTTTAAGCACTACCAACATTTCCAAAAGTATGATGTATATCTGTGGCTTTAGTTCTTTCTCTACTCAGCCATTCCTTTAAGATCTTCAGTACATCCGCAGCATCATACAACCCAACATCTAGAGATGGGATGGACCTCAGAGATCAACTAGTCCAATCCCCTCATTTTACAGAGTTTACTTGCCCAAGGTCATGCACAAGATTTTAGACTGAGAACTGCAAGTGATATCAGAGGTTATAGTCTAATCTACTCAATTTATAAATGAAGAAACTGAGGCCCAGAGAGAAGTGACTCACTTAAAGTTACACACAGGAATATAGATCTGGTGCTGAAAGGGATCTCAGAGGCTATGTAAAGAGAGCCTCTGATTTTACTGATATGGCAACTGAAGCACAGAGGATTTATGTGACTTGCTCAGTGTTGTACAGTTCATCAGTGAGAGAGACAGGATATGAGCTCCAAATCCAAGCTCCTTCCATTCTCCCACAAAATGGCCTGCTTGCCAATCTCCACTTCTTTCTGTATCCAGTTAGGAGTGTTGTTACCAAAAAGCAGTATTTAATTTGGGGATTCCAAGGTGAGGGGAAATGGGAAGGAGAAGAAAAGAGCAAGGCCACTTACTTCTGGGAGCCAAGTTGAGACAACACTTCCCAGGGAGTGCTGTTTCCTTAATCCTCACCCTTCTTCTATCTCATTCTCTTTCTTTTCTTCTCCACAGAGTCTAGCCTTGTGCTGGACAGGCTTTAAGGGCTCAACAAATCAGATTTTTCTACTGTGAACTGACTGAAAAGCCAATGGAAAAGGAACTGATAACTCAGATTTGCTTTGGCCATCATCAAATCAGCACTTGCTCAAAATTTTTGAGCCTAAGAAGTCTTTGCTAATTATTGCAACTCTTCTACATTGATGAAGTTATTAGAGATTTTCCTCCCTCTTTTTCCCCCAGCCAGATGTTAGAATGAGAAGTTGAACAAAGTATTCTGGTGAAATTTATATCAGCTCTTTTTGAAGCATAGCAGACTCACCATCAATGGGTCTGTGATGTTTTAAGATTAGTCACTGGGCAGCAAAGGGCAACTGGCCTCATGTGTCCCATTATTCTGTTTCCTTAGCACAGTAGCTATAGAAAGGAGCTTTTCTGGGAATGGATCATCCTGGACCTCAGATATATGGAGCTGGGTGAGAAGGAGATAATACATTCTCATCAGACTCTGGTAGACAGAATGTTTTCTGGAAACCCACAGGGTGAACCATGTCACCTTAGGCCCCCTCTGATGCATAAGTGAATATTATTGGATTCACACATTTCATGATAGGATGGCTACAGGAGATTTATATCATCTTTGGTGCTGAAATGATGATTTTTCTATCTGTTACTATCTCATAACTTAAGCTGCTATGTAAATGCTTTCAAACCTCTTATATGAGCAAGAGACAAAGCTGGGATAAAGGAAGGACACATTCAGGATAGACTATCATGTAGACAGGAAAGCAAAGAATTCTGTTCATGCCATTAATGATCTCTGGAGTGCTTAACAGAGGAACATTTCCATTTAGAGGAAGTTCTCTCTTTAACATCAAAAAACCCAAACTCTTCCTTATACCTTTGATCTTAGAACTTGTAGCAAGATAAGAGTAGCTTAGTGAGATGAGAGATTAGATGGCAGCAAGATATAATGGATATAGCACTGAATTTCAAGTCAGCAAAACCCAGGTTCAAATTCTACCTCAGACACTTAGTAGATTTGTGCTCTTAGATGAATCACTTGACCTCTGTGATTTTCGGTTTCCTCTGATAGCTCTTCTTTCCATATCCACATCTAGGGTCCTGTGACCCCAAAGACACATTGAAAGTGTTAAATAAATAAATAGAAATATATATATATATATACATATATTACATAAACTTGGCAGTGCCTGAAAGGAAAGAGACAGAGAGGGAGGGAACAAAGGAAGGAGGGGGAGAAAGGGAGAGGGAGAGAGAGAGAAATGGCATTGTTTAGAATGGAACATAATAGTGGAGATGGATGGTCTCCCATTTGGCATTTCGAAGCAGAGGAGTCAGATTGGAATCACAGCCATACTACTAAGCCCAATGACTAGAGATGTACTCTCATTTAGTGTTGAATTGTGTATACTACCATGGTTATTGTTTTTTTTGAATTTACTAGCTCTACTCACTAGTGCCAGTATTTATCTTCATGCCTGATTTCACAATGGTCAAGTCTCACTCAAACATTTGATATTTCTTTTTAAATTTCCTTCAAAATTAAGGTCACTCTTTTTTTATTTATTTGGTCTGAATATTGCTCATTTTACCTAATTAACTGATCCATTGAAAGATGAAACTAACTCAATTGTGTCACCATTGCTATGAATTCCTGTCTGATATTAGATGACATTTGCTATCATAAAAGTTTCATAGATAATTTTGATACTGACAGTTTGACCTGAATTCCTATTTGCACTGAAGGAATTCATAACTCACTTCCTGTCATAAATTCAGGTCTTCATTTAGCTCCATTCTTTTCCCTTTAACCAGGAGCATACTGTCCCACAGGTTAAAATCCAATAAAAGTGGACTCTGAAATTCATCTGACCTCAATATTAGGAGTTGTACAAAAGATAGCAGTCTTAAAGTAACCATAAAATGATGATATTGTTTGATGTCATTAAATGACATTTGAAATATTTTTCATTGTCCTAAAGTTTTAAATAAACTACAATATCCTATTTGAACAGGAAATGTCAATGAAAGAGTGTGCTATGTTCCTCAATAGCAATCAACCCATCAAAAAGCAATAATTATGCACCTACTTTCAATTCAATTCAATTCAATACACATTTATTGATCACCTACTACGTGCTAGGCATTTAGTGCCAGTCATGGGGAACTTATTAAGTAGGTAATTACAGCAAAGTACATGGAGAAGAAGAGTATATAAAAAGACTAACAAGGTAGGATATAACTAAATTGTGATGGGCTTTAAATGATAAAAAAGAAGTCTCTATTTGATCCCATATGAACAGGGGAGACATGGGAGTTTATTGAATAGGTTTATTGACCACAGAGTCAAACATTTCAGTGAACTGTAACATTGCTTTGAATCACCAGATGTCAGTGAAAGACTGTTCTATATTCCTCAATGGTTTTAATTGTTCATCAAGCATTTATTCTGCACCTATTTGCAATTCAATTCAATAAACATTTATTGATTACCTACTATGTACCAGGTTCTTTGTGCCAGTCATGGGGGAAATTTTTCAATTAAGTGTCTTGTGTGAGGAACAATAAATTAGTAAGTATAGTAAAGTGCCACAAGGAGAAGAGTATATAATGAAACTAACAAGGTAGGATATAAATAAAATGTGAAGGGCTTCAAAGGATAAAGAAAGAAGCCTCTGTTTGATCCCAGATGTACAAGGGAGAAACTAGAGTTTATTGAATAGATTTATTGACCAGAGGTCTCTACATTTCAGTAAATTGCAACATCACTTTGGAGCACCAGATATCAGTGAAAGATTCTGCTATGTTCCTCAATGGCAATTAATCAATCAACAAGCATTTATTAAGTGCCTACTTTGTACCAGTTCTGGAGCACAGTTTTTTCAAAGCCATGTAGATGGGAAATGAAGTGTCATGTGTGAGGAACAGTAAGGAGCAAATCTTGCTGAATAGAGCTCCTGAAGGAGAATAGCTCCCTCCAACCTTTCCAGTCTTCTGGCACCTCAGTCTTTGCACTAGTGACACTGGCCTCCTTGCTATTCCACAAACAGGACACTCCATCTCTCAGCTCCTGGCATTTTCTCTGGCTATCCCCCATGCTTGGAATGCTCTTCCTTCTCATCTCTTCCTACTAGCTTCCCTGGCTTTCATTAAGTCCTAAATTAAATCCCATCTTGTATAAGAAGCCTTTCTTACCACATCTTAATTCTAGTGCATTCTCTTGGTTAATTATTTCCTATATATTCTATATACAGCTTCTTTATATGTATTGGTTTTTTGTCTTCTTCCTCCCCCCACAGATTTGGAGCTTCTTGAGGGCAGGAAGTGTCTTTTGCTTCTTTTTGTATCCCCAGTGCTGAACACAGTGACTGGCAGAAGGTATGCACTTTCTCAATGTTTGTTGAATAATGTTATTATTATGGAGTAGTATATAATAAGGCTAAAAAGGTAAAATATAGCCAGGGTTGAAAGGGCTTTAAATGACAAAGAGCGGTGTCTGTATTTGATCTTAGATATATTGGGGAGCCACTGGACTTTACTGAACAGATTTCCCAGGGTTTTTGGAATATCCCTTTAGCTGCTGAGTGAATGACAGATCAGAGAGGTAGGGAAACCTGATATGGCAGGTCCAGTTAGGAGGCTACAGAAATAATCCAGGTGAGAAATGATGAGGTTTGGTGAGTGGAGAGACAATGGATGCAAGACACCCTGAGGAGGTGGTAATTACAAAACTTGACAATGGATTGGATATGGGGTTTGAGGATAGGGAGGATCATGGGATAGAACTATTGGCCAGGAAGAGAGGTGGAGGCTGGTGTCATGTAAATTTAAAGGTGACTTTGGGTGATTCTTTGCATTGTCTTTTGCATCCAGCTACACCAGAATGTCTCAAAATGTTTTGTTGACTCTCATAACCAACAACAGCATAGGAGGACATAGACAGATGAACAGCAATTCAGCCAAAGATAGAGTCACATGGGAACAGAGACCTTTAGCAAAAGAGAGTTCCCTCAGTGTTAAACAAGAAGGCCTACAAAGGAAGGTGGGATTAGAATTGTGACCTACTGGCAAGCTGTGGGACAGTTTCAGCCACCTATTCATATTACAACTGGAAATAATTAAGCCTGAATCCTACCAGCCTTGTATAATAGGAGACATTCTAGGTTTGGAGCTTGAAGAAAATGCTTGAACAACCATAAGGAGAACATTTAATTACTGGTGTTAACTTCCCCCAAAGCTGAGGGGGAAGCATGAGTGGAGAGAAGGGCCTCATTGGTCTGTGACATTGCTTAATATTCTGGAGATGCCGTGTGTATAAGAAAATTTATAAAGGTATATTCAGTGCCATTTTATCAGCTAATTGCATCCAAAACTGTTCTCTCCACCCCAGGGCAGTTGGCTTGTTGGCCAATCATAAGGTGGTGGGCTGAAATATTGTTTGTTTGATTCTTCATTAAAATCATAAGCCACAGGTTAAATATTTCTCTGGTGGAAGGGTGGGGGTTGAGGCTGTGTCTGTATAGATGAGCACCCTGAGTAGAGTTAAAAGGAAAATCTTTCATATGTCCATCAGATATGCCTGAGTCACAAACACAACATACCACAAGGTTTCCTGCTGAGGCAATCACCAGGGTCAGTCTCACTAGTGAATTCTTCTTTAGTGGTAGAGACCTCTGGGAGACTTAGACCAGGGGTTCTCCGGGCATATTTGTACCCTCAATACTAACCTCATGGTAAGATGAGGGGCAGTTGTTAGGGGTGAAATAATGGGACAGGGCTCCCATTGCATTGGGGACCATCTCTACTCATCCTGATCTGTATCTTGCCACTGAACCCAGATGGCTCTGGAGGAGATAGTGAAATAAGAAACTTTGAGCAACCCTGCCTCATTTAAATCCAATTCACTTGTGAGTCCAGACATCACCTTCCTAATATCATTGGTCCTCTTCCAAAAGGAAAGACAAACACAACAACAATGGAACAGGTCACATATCAGGTAAATCAAGAAAACCATCAAGAGAAAAAGCAAGAGGCAGGTATTATTAACCAATTTAATTGATCAGTTAAGCAAATGGATAATTAATTAATGAAAATCTACTCCTTAACTTGCCCAGCCTCTCCTTCTCTCCAGTTTTCAAGTCTTTCCTCAAGTCTACTCTCTGCTGCTTTTCTCAGTCTACCCAGGCAATGTTCTGTTCCAGAGACTCTCAATTTGACTTTATGTCCCCTGCTCAGCCTTAGTTCACACAGGAGCACCTCTGTGGGTAGGTTTTCTGGGTAGGGTCCTTCAAACAATCTTCCCTTAGTACAAACTTTAGCATATCCAAACCAGCACATTAATACTGATTGCTCATGCCCCCAGACAGACAAGTGGACTCTGGAATCAAAATCTATTTGAACTGTGATGTTTTTGGCCAAACTGATCACTTGAGAGATGTTAGAACCCTTTTTCCAATACTGACAAAAAATAATATAATTCCCATTCACTTCTGTGTATGTTAGAGATTTTGGGGAGAAGGTGAAAATACAAAATTACATGATGAGCTGGGAGGGTCTTCAGAACACTAAATATCACTTATGGAAGGAAATTTGTCTAAGCTCACATAGTTTGTGCTAGATATCTTCCAAATAATGGAGTAGGACTGAGTTTAATTCCACTGATATAATTGCCTAGGATCTTTGATCCATCAAACCTAATTAAGACCAAACTCTTCTTCCTACCATCTGACTTCTGGCAGAACCTGAGGTGTGCATGGTGCACATGCAGTCCATCTAATCCTGGAGTGAGACTCTCCTCCCACTGAATTTTAGTAATAACTGAATTTAAAAACAAACAGGGGAGAAGATTCTGAAATGATGGCAGAGTAGGTGAAAACTTCCCACTTTCCAAATTTCCTCCACAAAAAAGACAGAACAGTGCCTTGGAGCAGCAGAAGTAAACACCAAGTAAAGCACTTGTCCTCCTAAGACAATTTAAGAAGACCCCAGCAAAGACATGACATCTCCAGGGGCAGAGCCCAGGCCTGAGTGAAGTGTAAAACCCTCCAGACCCACTCTGCAGAATCAACAAACCACAAGCCCTGGGGGCACCTGGGTTGAGAGGCAGTCTCAGCCTTAGAAACTTTCATCTCCCAGACAGTGTGGGAGTATGAAGTCTGAGAAGGAAAAGATTGAAGGACTTTCCACTGGTGAAGGATGCCAAGTACAGTTGTGCTGACCTGTCTTGGGCTATGGATACAGAGAGAAGGAGCTAGCACACACTTGGTGAGTGCAGTACTGAGGGACAGGGACATTGTTGGCTGTGAGCACTTGCAGGAGAGCAGAGTCTCTGGTTTAAGTTCCAGGGCAAACAGGACTGCTGTAGCTTTGCTGCCCCCAGAGGGAATTCAGGGAGCAAGATCACTTGCAGGACAGTGTGACTGGAGGCCCCAATCATCTCTTAGGAGTGGAAAGGAGAGCACAGGTCCCAGAGACAAACCTCAGAAAATAAGAGTAAGAAGGATCTGAGGCTTGCAGAATCATTCCCCATTCTTCAGTACTAGAACTTTATTAAACTAATAGCTGCTAAAAACAAAATAAATAACAAATGAATAATAAGGAAACAAAGGAAAAAGTACCCAACCATAGACAGTTACTATAGGGATAGAGAAGATCTGGGTTCATTTTCAGAAAAAGATAATGAACCTAAAGAAGCCATTCCTTGTTCAAGAAATATCAAAAGATCCTAAGCATAAAAAGAATTCTTGGAAGAACTTAAAAAGGACTAAAAATATCAAATATGAGAGTTTGAGGAAAAATTTTAAAAAAAATAAGAGTAATCCAAGAAAATCAAGAAAATTGTGAAATGAAACTCAACTGACTGGAAATAGAGAATCAAAGACTTAAGGAAGAAAATAGTTGCTTGAAATCTAGAATTCAGCAAAGGGAAGCTAATGACATTCTAAAACACAAAGAAATAATAAAGCAAAATGAAAAAAATGAAAAAAAAATTGAAGAGAATGTGAAACTTCTCCTCAGAAAAACAACTGATCTAGAGAAGAGATTGAGGAGAAATAATGAAAGCATTGTTGGACTACCTGAAAAGTATGACAAAAAAAGAATATTGATGCAATATTACCAGAAATTATCAAGGAAAGTTGCTTTGGAGTTCTAGAAAAAGAAGACAAAGTAGAAAATGAAATAATCCACTGATCACCACCTAAAAGAGATCTCAGGAAGAAAACTTACAGGAATGTCATAGCCAAGATTTAAAACTCCTAGGGTAAGGAGAAAATATTGGAAGCAACAAAAACAAAATAATTTAAATATCATGGAGCTACAGTAAGGAATACGCAAGACCTAGCAGCTACTACATTGAAGGATCATAGGTCTTGGAATACTATATTATATAGAGCAAAAGAACAGGGGTTATTACCTAGGATAAGTTACCCAGCAAAGTTAAGTATAATCCTCAATGGAAAAAAAAAGAATATTTAATGACTTCACATACTTTCAGGTTTTTATGACAAAAACCCCAGAATGTAAGGGGAAATTCAACATATAACATCTGGGAGAAAGATGTGGTAGACATGAAAGACCAATTGTAAGGGACTCAATAAGTTAAAATTGTTTACTTTGTAAACATTAAAATAATAACAGTGCTCTCACGTTTGTCATCATTGTTTGGGTAGTTTGAAAGAAAAGGATGAGACAAGCTGAGTATGGTGGGGTGATTCTTTAAAAAATTAAACTGTATAGGGAGAGATAAAAAGGAATAATTATCTTGTACAAATGAGGCATAAAAGGAAAAACTGATATAGGATAAGCAGAGGGGAGGGCAGGTAGTGCTGGAACCTTACTCTTATGGAGGATGCGTTAAAGAGGGAACTACATATATATCTAGAAGGGTATAAAGTCTTCTAATTTTAGAAATAAATAAGAGGGCAAGAGAATAGAGTGGGGTGAGAGGATAAAGGAGGAATTTTTAGAGGGGTCTGTAGGCTGAGGTGTTGGAGGACAACATAATGGGAAGAAGTAAAACAGGATTGAGGTGTAGGGCAAATAGGATGAGGACTGGAAGGAAAAATAGGTAAGAGTAAAATACACTGCAAGTAATTATAGATTAGAATGTGAATGGCATGAATTTACCCATAAAAAGGAAATGGATAGCTGAGTAAAAATTTGAATTCAACATTATGTTGCTTTCAGGAAACATTATAAAAATGAGAGACACACAAAGATAAAAAAAGAGCAGAAGTAGAATTCAGTGTGTAAAGTAAAACCAGGGATAGTAATCATAATTTCAGAAAAAGTTATGGTTAAAACAGATTTAATCAAAAGTGAAAAATAGAGATATGACACTGTGTTAGCAATATTATTTAATATGGTTAAGACCTTTTAAAATACCTAGACAGTATAAAATACCTGCGTGTATACATACCAAAACAGACATAGGAACTATGTGAGCATAAACATCAAATACATTTTATAGAGTTGAACTCTGACCTAAATAATTAAAAAATATTTATTGTTCATGGGTAGTTAAAGCCAATATAAGTTTTAAAATGACAATTTTTATCTGATTTAATGTCATCCTAATTAAGTTACCAAATTTTTTTTTTTTACTGAGGTAGAAAGAATAACAACAAATTTCATTTGGAAGAACAAAAGGTCAGGAACTTCAAAGAAACCAGGGAAAAAAGATGTAAAGGAAGTAGATTCAGCAGAATCAGACCTTAAATGACATTGTAAGGCAAGAGCATTTCTGAAATGTAAAAAGGATAATTTCAAAATTTTTAAATTAAAATTTTATTGTATACATAAGAACAGAAGGAATTGGGGGAAATTGGGGGAAAAACCTTCCTAGACAATCTCTCAGATAGTTTTTAATTGTGTTGGAATATTGCTGTGGTGTAGGAAGTGCTAAGCTGGTTGATCCAGAAAAAAATAGAAATACTTGAAGGAAGATGCTATCCACCTTAGGAGAAGCAGGTGATAAGAGGAAATAAGCATAGAACAGTCTTACATATATGTGTATGAATGTATATATGTATATTTATAGATATCTATGTATAAGTGTGTGTGTGTGTGTGTGTGTGTGTGTCTGTATCCATGTTTAATTGTAACCTTCTTGGGAGAGAGGGGGAAATAAAGTAAAAAGTGCACAGCAGAGAACAAAAGAAAACCTAGAAGGAAGTAAAGAAAGACATGCCAAATAAGGTTGTGGTGGCAAAGCCTTAGACAAAGGAAGATCCCTGGAGAGAAAGGGATCAAGCACTGCTTGGCAGAAGTGAGCTGAGTGGCAGTTGGACTTTCACTGATGGGAAGGGAGAGTTATCAACAGAACAGAGGTGGGAATTTTCAGCATCAGATGGATGCTCTGGGAATCAGGGATGGGAAAGGAAGCTGGAATAACCTCTTGAAAAGAATTCATGTGACCTTTCCTTTCCCAGCCTGGGCAGTTCAGTGAGGCTCTGCCCACCTGAAAAAGAAGGCTGCTCCACAACCGGCACAGATCAACCTCATGGACATCTACCACTAAGGTAGTTTCCTCCCGCAAGCAGCCTGAAGAGGACAGAAGCAGGAGCCAAATCCAATTGTTTGTCAAAATGAGGTCAGAAATATAGGAGAACAACTTCACCAGGATTGCTATAAATACTTTCTCAAGAAGCCCAAACTGAATGGAGTAAATATGGTAGTTAATACCAATCTAAAGGAAAGCATAGCATAAAAAGATGTGGCCTACATTAAAACACCCTCTAGTCTGTTGTATTCTAAAGTGTTTTCAATAACCAAGCAGGTGTTGAGATGGAAGTTAGAACACACACATTCTTTCATACACACACACACACACACTGGTGGACCAGTGATTGAAGAGGGGATGGGATGGAAGTTAGGACATAAACACACACACATACAGAGAGAGAAACACACATGCTCCTATGCTTAAGAGAACACATACATATACATATGTATATGATCTTATATTTTTAGGTTATAGTCATTCAGTACTCAAAAAGAAGAATAGAGAGAGAGAATGGAAGGCTACTGCCTTGCATGAATATAGAGAGGAAAAATTTGAGCACTCATGGATAAGAACATACAAAGCCCATTGGTTTTGAAGAGGGGGACAGAGGGACATCAAGGTGGACAGCAGAGAGTTGCTGGCCATCAGTCCTGGTCCCTGGGGTCCTCTCACTCTGTGCCCTCATCCCAGAATGGCCACAGCCAGGAAAAGTCACTGACAGCTCTAGCCACTTGTAGCAGCAGTGGAGGATGGGAAAATTAGCCTGAAACAGTCTTTGAGGAAGTGAAAAATGAGGCTGAGAGTTCATAGAAGGGAAGAATGCTGACTCCCAACAGGGGTGAGTCAGCTGCCTGTTGGGGGCCGGTGGAGAGACCAGCAAAGGTGATGGGAGTGAGACGTCTGTGTCACCAAGGTGGTCACTGAGGTCACCAGCCATCCTTGCTCAGAAGGGGATCCACCTTGCCCACACTTAGCTCCCCTTGGATAATGACTCCCTGAGGAATCCTTGGGTTGAGAGTGCAATTCTGTGAGGCAAAAGTTGCCAGGTTATGAGCTCAAAGTCCACGAAGGCTCTGAGTCCTAAGCATGGCAGACAGGTGGGCAGGAAACCTGTGCTCCAGACCCCAGGACTCCTGCCTATGGTAGAGAAACAGTCCCCATCTAGTCTTTTTGGACCTTGCCCTTCCACTCCCCCATGGGCTCTGAGGTCTGACCGTCCTTGTCAGACGAGGTGGGTTTACTTCTGCTTCAGGAGGCAGGCCCAGGAAGAAATATGAGTTTTATTCGAATCATTAGCTTGCTTACTGGGGGATGTCCCAAGGAAAAGGACGAGACTAGCAGAGTTTTCTCAGCTGAGGGTCAGGTGTTAGTTTGAAAACATGGCAGGGGTGGAGACAGGGTGTTTGGCTGTGGAAGTAGAGTCTGAATGCCCTTGTAGGTTTGGGTAGGATGGAGGGTTAAAAGAGATCTCAGAGGTCATCACCGAAACTCCTCATTTGAGAAACAGGATGGCTGAGTGCAAGGGGAGGGCACAGAGCCTGAGCTCAGGTCTCTTCTGCCTACCAGGCTACCTGGCTTAAACCTTGGCCTATTCTTCCTCTGACAGGTAAGCTTTCTGGGCTGAAGGCACTCCTCAGAAGCTGGTGGGTAGGTTCCTCATAGAGCTAGGGGTACCGGGAGTCTTCAGTTAAGACTGTGAGGTTAAGTGAAAAGCAAACCGACCCTTCCCTGACCATCAGCACCAACAACTATGGGGCAACCAGGGATACAGAGCTGGCTGGGTGAGCAAGAAGAAATCCAATTTCTTCCCTCAGTGGGTTTCTTCCATTTGTGAAATAAGGAGAACGGCCTCTAGGTGCTTCAATCAGAGCCCTACTTGGACATTTTCCTGGGATTTGGAGTTGATAGCCTATGCAAGGTCCCTTTTTCCTTCCCTCTAAGAATTCCAGGTTTTGTGACAGAAAAAGAGTGACTTGGACATGCCAGATATCATAGCAGTTTCAAAGAGCAGACCACAGGAAGAAGGACCTGGAGAGGCAGGGATCAAGAACTGCTTCATGGAGGTTGGTTGGGTGGAACTTGGACTTTCACTGAGGGGAAGGAAGGTGTAGATTATGAACAGAATGGAGGCTGAAGAAGGGTGCTCTGTGTATCAGGGTGGGAAGGGAAGCCTGAATAACCCCTTGAGCAGAGCTCATGTGCCCTTTCCTTTCCCACCCTGAACACATCAGTGGAGCACTGTCCACCAAGGAAAGAGGTGTTCTCCTCCCACCTGAACAGATCAGCCTCATGGACATCTATCACTAAAACTGTCTTCTCCTGCAAATAGCCTGAAGAGGCCAGAAACAGGAACCAAATCCAAGTTTTTGGCAAAATCAGGCCTGAAATATAGGAAAGCAATTTCACCAGGAAAGCTATAAACACTTCACCAACAAGCCCACACTGATTAGAGCAACTACGTTAGTTCATAGGAATCCAGAGGAAAGCACAACAGAGAAAAATGTGACCTCCATTAAAATACATTCTAATCTGACCTATCCCAAGGTGTTAGAAATAACTGCACACGGCATGGGATGGAAGTTAGGACATAAACACACACACCTTTTCACACACACTGGTGCACCAATGATGGAGCACTGAATGGGATGAATTTTTAGACAGGCACATACACTCATGCACAGAAAGACTTGCCCCTAATCTTAGACATCCACACTTGTGAAATCCCAGTAAATCATTATTAATGAATTTTAATTGATTTCAATTAGTAATGGAGGTGAGGAGACAAAACAGGGTCTCAAAAATGCCTTCAGAAATATCTGAGTGACTTAGGACATGGAGAGATAGGGCAGCCAAAGACAAAACAGGCTGAGAACCTTATCTACTAAAGAAAACTTTATGGAAAAGGCTGATGGAAGATTTAAAAATATCCCCTCAGAAAAGAGGATTATTGTCTTCCATTTGTACCTGACACGTCCAAGAACTCACCACTTCTCTTTATATGTCCATGTATCTGAGCATTAATATGTTTTCTTTGTGGAGTGAATGGATGAATTCTCTCCTATACTCCCTAGTTATTCATGTCAGTATTCATATATCTTTTCTATGCTTGTACTCTGTAGGAGACTCTGCAGTCTTACATAGGAGTAGGCATAGATGAAGAGAGAATGTATATGAGTAAACTATATGAGTTCTTTCCCATACATAGCATGACATAATCATACATATAAGTGTGTATTTATGTACACACATATAAACATAGATATACACATATACACACATATAAATATACACACTACACATACACTTATACATACACATATATAAATACACACGTATATTTAGGATAGTAATTTGGTACTCATAAAATGGAATCAAAAGAGAAAATGCAAGAAACAGAGGAAATAAATATGCAGAGGAAATATTTGAGCACTTAAGGATACAAAGCCCAGAGGTTTTGAAGAAATGGACAGAGTACCATGTGGACAGACAGCAGAGGGTCGCTGGGCATCAGTCCTGTCTCTTGGGTCCTTTCCATCAGTACTCAGTTCCGGGAATGACAACAGCCAGGTCCCCATGCTGGCAGCTCCAGCCACTTGTCCCGGCGGTGTGGGAGGGGAAATGGGCCAGAGAAGGTTTTAGGTAGTGAGGGAAATGAGCCTAAGAAGGCTGTGGGGGAGGGGAAATGGGCCGCATTCCATGAGGAGTGGGGGACAGATGCTGGCTGAAGGGAGACACTTGAATGGGATGCCAGAAGAGAGCCAGGGAAGGGAGGTGCGGGAATGGCTGAAGGAGGGCTCTGGTATCACAAAAGTTGGTGCTGACATCATCGGCCACTGGCACTTAGCCGGCAGTCAACCTTGCCCAGACTCAGATCTGCTCTGCTGGTGGTCCCTGAGGACCTCGATGGCTGGGAGTGAATATCTGAGAGGTGAGAGATGCCAGTGGGCCACCTCAAAGCCCTTAGCATTTTTGTTGTATCCTACCTTGTTAGTTTCGTTATATACTATGCTCCTGCTGTTACTTTACTGTAACTACCCACTTATTGTTCCTCCCATGTGACACAATTTCAAAAAGTCCACCGTGACTGGTGGGGACTACTATGTGCCTGGCACCTAGTAGGTGATCAATAAATGTTTATTGAATTGAATTGAAAGAAGGTACATAATGAATGCTTGTTGACCAATTAATTGCCGTTGAAGAACATAACACAGTCTTTCAGTCACATCTAGTGTTCTGTATTCAAACAAAATACTGCAGTTTAATTAAAAGTTCATGCAAAGGAAAAATACTTCAAATGTCATCATTTAATGACATCAAACAATATCATCATTTCATAGTTACTTTCTGTCTTGTATCCAACTCCTAATATGCCACTCAGACAAATTCCAGAGTCTTCTTTTATTGGATTTTAACCTAAGGGACAGTTTACTACTGGTTAAAGGGGGGACATAGAGCTAAATGAAATCCTGAAATTATAACAGGAAACAAGTAATAAATTCCTTCAGTGCAAATGGGATTTCAGGCCAAGTCATCAATATCAAAATTACCTATGAAACTCTTCATTATAGCAAAGCTCACCTGATATAGGGCAAGAATTCGTAGCAGTGGAGATACCACTAAATTGGTTTCATCATTATATGTACCAGTTAATTAGGTAAGACATTGATAATCCCTACTCACAAAGACAATATTTAGATCAAATAAATACAAAATAATGGGTGGTTTCAGTTTTTGAGGAAATTGAAAGAAATATCAAAAGTTTGAGTGCAACTTGACCACTATGACATCAGGGATGCAGGTAAATATTGGCACTGGTGAGCAGGGCTAGTATATTTTTTAAAAATAACCTAGGAGTATGCAAATCACATAGTAAGTGAAGCTACAGCTGTAGTCATTGTCCTCAGTAGTAGTACTGTGATTCCAATTCAGCTCCTCTACTTCCCAAAGCTAAATGGGAGACCATTAGTTTCACACTGTCATGCTCCATCTGAACAAAGCCATCTCTCTCTGTCTCCTCTCTCTCTCTCTCTCTCTCTCTCTCTCTCTCTCTCTCTCTCTCTCTCTCTCTCTCTCTTTTTCTCTCCTTTCAGGCACTGCCGAGCTTGTATGTTTACCTATTGCCTCCCTTCTCCCTCTGTGCAGGCATTACTTTAAGACATTCATTGAGTCCATGGGATCACAGCACCCTAGATCTAGAGCTAGAAAAGACCTCAGAGGTCATCTAGTTCCATTGCCCTCGTTTTTCAGAGGGGAAACTGAAAAACAGTTACTTTTCTGAGAGCACACAGCTGCTTCCTGTCTGAGGCAGGATTTGAACCTGACTTTTCCTGTCTTGAAATTCATTGCTCTATCCATTACACCCTGCTGCCTTCTATTCTCTCATCTTATTAAGCTGTGCTCATCTCTCTAGAAGTTCTAAGACTAAAGGTATAAGGAATGATTTGGGTTTTTTTGATGTTAAAGGAAAAATAACTTCCCCCAAATGGAGAGATTCTTCTATTAAGCACTTGGTAGATCCTTTTTGGCTTGAACTAAATTCTTTGGTTTCCAGGTTACATAATAATCTATTCTGAAGGCATCACTTCCTTTACCCCCGCTTTCCCTCTTGCTGATCTGAGAGATTTGAAAAGATTTATACACCTGCTTAGATTATAAGAAATTAACCAACATAAATAAAATGATATAAATATATTATAAGTAAATGAAATGATAAAAATAAAATAAATAAAAAATATCATTTCATCACCAAAAATGATATAAATCTCCTGGAGGGTATATATTTCATTCCATGATAAATATCATGGAAGCAACTGGATCCAATTATACTCACTTATGTATCAGAGGAGTCCTAAGGTGACACAGTAGCACTATCATTCTGTCATTGTTATGAAAATATTCTGTCTCCCAGAGTCTGATGGGAATGAATCATCTCCTTATCACTGAGCTCTAAGGATTCCTATAGGCATCAGTGTATGAAGAATTGACATCAAAGAACAAAAAGACAGACTGGCTATAAAACCTGGGTCAAGGGTGATGTCTTCCCAGAAAATCTTTCTTTCTACAGCTACTGTGCTTAGGAAAGAGTATAAAGGGACACGTGATCCCAGTTACCCTTTGCTGCCAGGTGATCAGTATCAAAACACCATAGAGCCATTAACAATGAATCTGCTATAGTTTGAAAAGAGCTGAAGTGAATTTCAACAGACTATTTTGTTCTACTTTCTATTTCAAGATCTGGCAGGGGACACCAAAAGAAGAAAAATATTCAAGAACTTTGTCTATGTGGAAGAGTTGCAACAATTAACCAAAGCTTCTTGGCTCAAAAATTTTTAGAAAGTGCTGAGTAAATGGTGGCCAATGTAAATATGAGTTATCAGTTCCTTGTTTGTTGGCCTTTAAGTCTGTTCACTGTAGAAAAACCCCATTTGTTGAGCCCTTGCTACCTGTCCAGCGCAGGGCTAGGCTCTGTGGAGAGGGGAAGGTAGAGAATTAGACCAAGGAATGGTGAGGATTAAGGAAACAGCACTCCTGGGAAGTGTCATCTCAACTTGGTTCCCAGAACTAAATGGCCTTACTCTTTTCTTTTCTTTCCCATTTCCCCTCACCTTGGAGTCACCAAATTGGACATTACTTTTTCATAACAGTACTCCTTACCGGGACACAGAAAGAAGTGGAAATTGGCAACTGGGCCATTTTGTCATACAATGGAAGAAGCTTGGATTTGGAGACAAAGAGCCCTAGGCTCAAATCCTGCCTCTGTCACTGATGACGTTTGTAACCCTGAGCAAGTTACATAAGGTCTCTGTGCTTCAGTTCCCAGATCAGTAAAATGAGATTTCATTGCATAGCCTTTGCGATCCCTTTCAGCACAAGAGCTATATTTCTGTATGTGACTTTAAGTAAGTCATTTCTCGCTGGGCCTCAGTTTCCTCATCAATAATTGAGTATTTTGGATAGATCAACTCTGATATCCCTTGCAGGTCTTGATCTAATATTTTGTGTGTGACCCTGGGCAAATCATCTCTGTAAAATGAGGGGATTGGATCAGAGGGTCTTGGCTCAAAATTTTTGAGCCAAGAAGCTTTGGTTAATTGTTGCAACTCTTCCACATAGACAAAGTTCTTGAATATTTTTCTTCTTTTGGTGTCCCCTGCCAGATCTTGAAATAGAAAGTAGAACAAAATAGTCTGTTGAAATTCACTTCAGCTCTTTTCAAACTATAGCAGATTCATTGTTAATGGCTCTATGGTGTTTTGATACTGATCACCTGGCAGCAAAGGGTAACTGGGATCACGTGTCCCTTTATACTCTTTCCTAAGCACAGTAGCTGTAGAAAGAAAGATTTTCTGGGAAGACATCACCCTTGACCCAGGTTTTATAGCCAGTCTGTCTTTTTGTTCTTTGATATAAATCATTTGCCATTGTATGACAAAATGGCCCAGTTGCCAATTTCCACTTCTTTCTGTGTCCCGGTAAGGAGTACTGTTATGAAAAAGTAATGTCCAATTTGGTGACTCCAAGGTGAGGGGAAATGGGAAGGAAAAGAAAAGAGTAAGGCCATTTAGTTCTGGGAACCAAGTTGAGATGACACTTCCCAGGAGTGCTGTTTCCTTAATCCTCACCATTCCTTGGTCTAATTCTCTACCTTCCCCTCTCCACAGAAACAGGGACTGTTTCACGTCCCTGAGGACGTGAAAATCTGATTTATCAGCAATGTCCTTCAGAATTTTACTGACTTGCAGAGGTTATTCCCTGCATGAGGAAATAGAGAGAAAAAGCCTTAATCCTAGTTTAATAATTGTTCATTAATACAATAGAAAAAATCACTCTCTGAGCAAGATGACATTTGGAACCCCCACTCCTAAAGGCAATGATTACAGCTATGGCCTCACTATCTGATTTTGTATACTCCCAGCATTATTTGTTTGATTGCTGTTGTTGTGTTTTTTTTTTTAAACTAGACCCAGACAGGATGCTTAGGTGGTGCAGTGGATAGAACACCTGGCTAGGAGCTGAGAAGATCTGAGTCCAAGCCTGGCCTTAGACACTTCCTAACTATGTGAGGAACTATTGGAGGGGAGGGATCAGAGGTCCCTCCCACCTCTAGAACTAGAATCATATGATCCTGTGGACTCATAAAAGGCCTTAAAGAAATGACTGGGTAGAGAGTGACCTAAGACCAAAGACATACACCACACATTTGAGAATATTGGTAGAGCCTGAAAGGAGAAAGATGGCTTTTTCAGAATGGAGTGTGTCAGCTGGAGAAGGCTATGGAACATGTTTCTGGGACAATGAGATAAATGAAAAGCCTGAGAGACAGAGTTCCAGTGTAACTAATACTCAATTTATTAATTAGGCTAGTTCATAATCAATAAATTGATGATCAGTGGTCTCACTCCATAACCAAAGACAAAACCACAGAGATCACTGAATGCTTAAATACCTTTGCAAAGGAGGTGCCCCTAATAGGTGAAAAACAACCCTGATTGGTGAACAGTTAATGAGGAGGTGGGATCAAAGTCTTCAGCTTCTCCTTCTGAGAACATGGCTTGATCATGAGACTCAGCCAACCTCCAGCAATCCAGACAAAGGAATTCATCTCTACTTTTGTTTGGATTTTTCCATGAGCTGGGTTACCCACAACCACAATGGGGGGCTACGAGTGCATAGACTTAATCCTTTAGTGCTGGAACTCACCTGGATTACGTTCTGTTTACAACTGTAAACAGAAGTAAAATCTTCTTGATGGTTGAGATCTTGCCCAGGAAGAAGGAGCATGTTCCCTGAGGACATGAAAATCTGATTTATCAGCAATGTCCTTCAGAATTTTACTGACTTGTAGAGGTTATTCCCTGCATGAGGAAATAGAGAGAAAAAGCCTTAATCCTAGTTTAATAATTGTTCATTAATACAATAGAAAAAATCACTCTCTGAGTAAGATGACATTTGGAACCCCCACTCCTAAAGGCAATGATTACAGCTATGGCCTCACTATCTGATTTTGTATATTCCCAGCATTATTTGTTTGATTGCTGTTGTTGTGTTTTTTTTTTAAACTAGACCCAGACAGGATGCTTAGGTGGTGCAGTGGATAGAACACCTGGCTAGGAGCTGAGAAGATCTGAGTCCAAGCCTGGCCTTAGACACTTCCTAACTATGTGAACCTGGGCAAGTCTCAACCCCTATTTGCCTCAGTTCCCCATCTGTAAAATGGGAACATACTGGAGAAGGAAATAGCAAACCCCTCCATTATGTTTTCTAAGAAAACCCCATGGATTAAAATCCATGGTATCACACAAAACTGGACATCACTGACTGACTGACTGAACAATAACAAGCCCTGGGATTCTGGGCAAATATTTACCTGAATGCTTGATTTCACACTGGTAAAGTCTCAGTCAAACTTGGTGTTTCTTTCATAAATTTCCTTCAAAACAAAAATAACTCATTTTTTGCATTTATTTCCTCAAAAGTTTTGACTCCTTTAGTTGGGAAACATCACCCACCTAACCACAATGTTAAATCAGCTCAATGCCATGATGACTATTCCTGTTTCAGATGACTTTTTATATGATGAGAGTTTAATGAAAAATTTTGATGTTCATGATTTTAGTCTGAATTCATATTGACACTGAGGGAATTCAGTACTCTATTCATTCCATAAATTTAAGATTTTATTTGCTTTTACTCTGCCTGTTTGACCAGGAAGGAGCTGTGACATGGGATAAAATTCAATAAAAATATGGTTTAAAATGAATCACATGCTTGGACCAAAGATGGTAGACTAAAAATGTAATATCTGCATTGAATAGAAGACAGAGATTTCAATTGTATAATATATTCCTCTCTGGTCTGGAACTTACATTACAATGTAATACTCTCTGTGTTCACAAGATAACATTAAAATGTTGCTAAATTCTTCAATGTCGATATTGAAGAGTAGATGTCACCAAAGTCTGGAAAATATAATTCTTAAATATCTTTTTATTTACCACCAGATGTCACCAAAGCACTGTTACATAATCTTCAATGTTAAATTAATCAAAAAACATTTCTTAAAAGTTTATAAAAAATATGCTTTAGTATTAGGTAGGTACTATGTACTGGGAATACAAAGATAAGATGGAAACAGTCACTGCCCTCAGAGAAAAGCATATACTATTGATAGAGACCAATTCTCTATGAGTAATACAAAACTCAATAAGCACGGCCTTTCAAAGAGGAAGCAGACATGTCTCACTATTACTTTCCAGAGGTTCCACAGAGATGGCAGCATGTATTTATTTTCAGAAATTTTCAATGTATTGATTTCTTTTAATGAATTTTTCTTTAAAAAGTTTTTTTTATCCTTCTGTAGGATGGCTTTCTATATAAATTTTTCTGCTCAGTCATGTCAGACACTTTGTGATCCAGTTTGGGGTTTTTCTGGCAGAGATACTGGAGTGGTTTGCCATTTTCTTGTCCATCACATTTTTCCCTAGTAAATGTGTGAGTCCGGATTTGAAATCAGGTCTTACTTTTTTGATATGGCTACTATGAAAATAGTTTTGCATGATTAACCATTTATGACTGATATCATATCGCTTGACTCTCAGTGGTTGAAAGAAGGGCAAGAAGGGAGGAGTGAATTTGGAACTCAAAATGCCATAGAAAAATAATGTTAATAATAAAAGAAATTTCATTTTTTAATTAATGTAGTATTAAAACACACACACACACACACACACACACACACACACACACATAAAGAGAGGAGAAGAAATGTCCAAACTAAAACCACTCTAGGGATTTTGACCTTTCAGAGGATTGGCATCCTGTTTTACTCAGGACAAATTGTGTGGCTTCCCTTGGTTGGGTTCTGCCAGAGACATGGCCTGATTCTGTGTGCTAGGAGAACAGAAGGCCAAAGTTTGGGAGATTAGCAAATTGTGTTTGATTGTAGAAAGAGAGAAGGAAGCAAAAATCTGACCTTGGCTGAGTGTAGCAGAAAGCGTTTGGAGTCAAGGCTGGGCTCCAATTCCCTCCTCCTCTGTGCAGTGGATCAGATAGTTGGTTCAGAGCAGGGGTGCCCTAACCTTTCAGGCACCATACTGCTTAGCTCTTCAGTCAACCTCATGCATTTTATTCAATGTGAAATGCAATAAATTAGATTGCATAATCTCAAAATAATGAAAATGAAGAGATTAACTTTCCTTATCCAAGGGTACACCAACACTTTGCAACTTCACTGATGGGATAATATCGTTATTTGCTAAATATTTTGTTTATCCCCTTGACAAGCCCCTCCTTCTCTCTGGGGGGAGATAATCTCCAAAGACCTCCTCCAGTTTAAATCTATGAACTTCCAATTTTCCTTCCCTACTCTCCCCTACAAGGCTTTCAGGAGGTCATTGCCTCATTCATTAAGCCAAAATTAAGCTTCCAGGCTACCTGGGATCCACCCTGCTACCCCCCCCCCACCCCCCACACACCTGTACTACTCTGCCTGCAACCTCTCAGCCTGGCCTGATTGACTTCTGAACCTTGGTCCTAGAGGGAACCATGGTTAGGTCTGATCTCAAGGAGAGGAGGTCCATCCCTCCAGCATTCGCACTTCCCCTCCCCCAGTGCAGTTCCTGGTCAAGGTTTCCCATGTAGATAGATCCTCTACATCTGGACATCATTTAAGCTTACTTACCTCTTCCTCCACTCCCTGAAATGACACACAGCTGCCATGTAATGGACGGAACACTGGGGTTGAAGTCAGAGGGCCTGGTTTGGAATCCTGGCTCTGACTTTCCAAGGTTCTAGTAACCTGGGTGACCAGGACAATTCACTTGACCTCTCTGAGTTTCCCCCTTATGGCATCACTTTCAGGACCGAGTGCTAGCATGGATCCCTGAGGACAGTTTACCCTGATACCCAAAGATGCTACTTCTAGCCCACTGTGGTGGGGAAGGAAGATGGAGAGGCTTTGAAAACTTTCTCTAGTTGGAAGGAGGGAAGGGGATCAGGCTGAAATCAGTGCTTATATACTCTTTTGGCCCCTCCCCTTCCCCACCCTGGATGTCCTTGCCTTCACTCAGGTCCACCACATTTGCATATACTTTCAATCCCTTAATTTGCATTAAAAGGGGCTGTCTGGTCCCTCCAGGAGATACAAAGTGGATGCTTGTCCTCATTTTGCATTTTTTGAATTTGGCTGACTGCCATCTTGCCTTCTCCCTCCTCTGAGAGTCAAGCTATGCTCCCAGGCTTACAAATACAAACACACACACACAAATACACTTGAATACATGACCAAAGTGGGGATGGGCTGGAAGTTAGGACATACACACTGACACACACAGAATAACAACTTCATGTTATGAAAAACAGCTGAAATCTTACATTTCTGATGTTATTAACAATGCACTTCCAAGGGGAACATCCAATTAGGACTCCATATTTCAATGAAAATTTCAGAGAATTGACGTTCGAAATACCCCATGCTAAAGGGTTACTGTTACATTGATATATGTCACACATTCAAAGACAAATTTCATATTTAAATACCACAGAAGGAAAAAAAAACTCTTAGACCCTTCCAAATTTCATACACACACACATTGTTCTTTTCTTAAAATTTTCCACTATTTTTTTTTACTTTGCAATTTTTACCAATTTAACTCTTAATTATTTTACAATTCCCAGTATAAATGACACTTAATTTCAACTCGTTCCAATTCAATTCCATTTTTCAATTCCCCCTTAGAGGAGCAGAGACAGATAAGGAGCTAATACTCACAAAACAAAGGTTACAGAACACTTTTTCTAAGATCAACTTTCAGGACTCAGACACACCTACAGATTTCACTTCACTGACTTGAAAAAGAGGGTCTTCAGAAACATCTAATCGACTGGAGAAGTGGAAAGGTCAGGCAAACAGGCAAAACAGGATGAGAAACTTAACTTCTAAGGGAAAATTCATGGGAAAAGATAGAGAAGTATTTGATCTATCTCCTCATATGGGAGCATTCCTGTCTTCCATGTTTATTTTGACATGTATAAGTACTTACCTCTACCTTCACTATATCCATACATCTGAGTACTGATATGTTCTCTTTATGCATCCATGTCTATAAATATTCCTCCATAATTCCTTACTGTTCCTATTTCAGTACTCATCTGTCTTCTCTATAAAGGAATATATGTGTGTACACCGATATATTGTAGATAGTCACACATATTTTTATGGGCTATCATGTACTCACTGCATATACATCTATACTATTTTGTTTCTGGTGACTCATATATATGATTATTGATCTATTCTCTATATGTTGGCATATATGAACATTCCTAAAACCTTTCTATATTCCTATATGGGAACTTCATATGTGAGTATTATTTCATGCCATATTCCTGTACATACAGGTACTCTTATTTGCTTTCCATGTTCCTATATATGAGTACTGATTATACAATGTGTGTATATAGGACACTTCCTATATTCTCTCACAAGGACAAAAGCAGTAGAATAATTTTAGGAATGTAGAGAGCATATAGGAGACCTAACATATATGAAGGCAGAGAATGTATACATACTTATGTAGATATAAATAAAAGTATAGAGAAAATATGGGTACTCACATGATTGACAGTGAATATGTGACTATTCATATAAGTAGGAATACAGATAATTATTATGAATATTCATGAGGAGATAAAATGTATAAGTGATATAAATGAATTTTTACACATACACACACACAAACACCTATGCATATATGTATGATTTTTTTCTTGCTCACCCAGATAACTCTATATCCCAGGCTGCCCCTTAGTTGGTGGGGTGGGGGGCTTGGTTTGCTTTTCACTCAACCACACAGTCCTAACTGAAGACTCCCAGAACCCCTAGCTCTATGGGGAACATGCCCACCACCTTCTGCAGAGCATCTTCCCAGGGACCATCAGCACATGAAACTTGGCTGTCAGAAGAAGAAAAGGCCAAGGTTTAAGCTAGGTAGCTTGGCAGGCAGGAGTGACCCAGGCTCAGGGTCTGAGTCTGGGGATTACTGGCTCTCTGCCTTGCCCTTAAACTCAGCCACCCTTCTTCTCAAATAAGGAGATTGCACTAGATGACCTCTGAGGTCATCTCTCCATCCCACCCAAACCTACAAGGGCATTCAGACTCTACTCCCACATCCATACATCTCCCCCTCCCACCCATGTTAGCAAACAAGCACCCAAACCCCAGCTGAGAAAACCCTGCTAGTCTCATCTTTTCCTTTGCGACAGCCCCCAGTCAGCAAGCTTTGCACTTAGTCTAACCCTAAAGATTTGAAATAAACCAATGATTCTTCCTGGCCTTGTCTTCTGAAACAGAGGTGACCCCACCCCATTCCACAAGGACTGTCAGATCTCAGAGCCCAAGTGGGACTGAAAGAGAAATATCCAACACTTGGGGACTACTTCCTGGGGTCTGGGGCTTATGTTTCTTGGTCGCTTGTCTCCCATGCTCAGGACCCCGAGCCTTCCTGGGCTTTAGCTTCATCCTCTGGTACCTTTCACCTCACAGATAGCCACTCCCAGCCCTGGGGGTCCTCAAGGAGCCACCAGCCAAGGGGAGCTGGGTCTGGCCAAGGGGGATCCTCTGCTGAATGTGGATGACTGGTCATGTCAGTAACCACTTTGATGAGGCAGAAGTCACCCTCCTGCCACCGCTGCCCATCCTTCCACATGACCCCAATAGGCAACCCATTCACTCCTCTGCATGGAGTCAGTGTCCCTCCCCCTATGCTCTCTCAGGCTCATTTTCCCCTCCCCCAAAGACCTTTTCTGGCTCATTTTCCCCTCCTCTCACACTGCCAATGGGGTTTCTTGACTGTGGCCATTCCGAGAGCAGGGCACGGAGGGAGAAGACCCAAGGGACCAGCACCATTGCCCAACGACCCTCTGCTGTCCATCCAGACATCCCTGTGTTCCCCTATCCAAATGAGTGCTCAAATTATGCCTCTGTACATTCATGCACAGTGGTAATTTTCCATTCTCTCTCTCTATTCCTGTTTTTGAGTACTGAATGACTCTTTATAACCCTAAAAATATAAGATTATATATACATATATACATGTAAACATACATGTAGAATTTTTATGATTATATGATTATGATTATATATGTATGATTTTCATTTTATTTGTATGAGTTTGCATAGGTAAAGAGAGAGGATATGTATAAGTGAACTCTATGAGTTTTTTCCCCATTTATAAGATAATATAATCTGTGTGTATGTATACATAAAGGGGAGTCATTCCGTAGTCATAAGGAGGAATAGAGAGAGAAATGGAAGATACAAAGGCAATGAATATACAGAGGATATATTTGAGCACTCATGAATACAAAGCCCAGATGTTGAAGAGATGGACAGAGGGCCATCTGGACATACAGCAGGGGTGGCTGGGCAAGTGTCATGGTCCCTGGGGTCCTTTCCATCTGTACCCAGCTCCCAGAATAGCAACGGTCAGATAATCCAGCTGTATTTGTAGCTATTTGTAGCTGTGATGGAGGAGGGGAAATGAGCCTGAGTCCTCTAGAACTGGGAGGGGTGCTGACTGTAAGGGGAGTGAAGAGGAGGGGGGTTTTGGGGTACTCCTAGATGCACAGAGGCACCCCAAGATCGAGGGGAAAAGCCCAGATCACGGTGCCAAATCTGCCTGAATGAATTCAACTCAGATCTTCTTCCAGCCAG
Source organism: Vombatus ursinus (assembly GCF_900497805.2). Lineage (NCBI taxonomy): Eukaryota > Metazoa > Chordata > Mammalia > Diprotodontia > Vombatidae > Vombatus > Vombatus ursinus. The sequence goes on along the minus strand of NW_020943787.1, from coordinate 109,594 downwards.
AGAAAAAGATAAAGCATACAGGCCAGACTCCCAAGGAACCCAAACATCAGTGATCTAAATGGGGACTGGGGGCTAAGGAGGTCAGGTGATGCCTGTAAAGATGGGGAAGCTTCAGGCAGTCTCAGCCTCTTGGGCATGAAGAAAACTCAGAGTCTGAGTCGGGGCTGGGGTGGATAGGCCACGTGACTCCTGGAGAGCCTCAGCCTCTAGTCTTAAGTACAATATGACTGGGGGAGGGGTCTAAGGAGTGGCTAAGCAATTTGGAGTGATGGGAGGAGGGGTCTAAGGAGATCTGGATGGGAGTGGCTAGTAAGCTGGGGTGAACAGAACTCCTGGGCCCTGGACCTCCTGGCCCCTAGCTAGGATTTAGGGTGAGAAGGCAAAACAATGGAAGGGAGATTGTGTGTAGCCACAATGCAAGGTCAGTTGAAGGGGGGAGGTGACAAAGAAAAAGGGCCCAGGTGGGAGTTCCATTTGGCATGTCTGAGAGATTTGAACAGACAATGAGAATAGATAATGAAGGTGAAGAGGGTGGGGGTTTTGGGGTGCTCTTAGATGCACAGAGGCACCCCAAGATCATGGGAAAAGCCCAAATCATGGCGTGGATCTGTCTGAATGAATTCAACTCAGATCTTCTTCCAGCCAGAGAAAAAGTTTATTAAAGATAAGCATATAGGCCAGACTCCAAAGGAACCCAAACATCAATGATCTAAATAGAGTTCAAGGTGGTCAGGTGACGCTCCCAAGAAAGAGCAGCGTGTGGCAGTCTAGAAAGCTCAGCATCTGAGTGGGGGCTGTGGCTAGGGTGGTCAGGCCAGGTGATGCCCATCAGGGCGGGCATGAGGGGTCTCAGCTTCTAAGCTTGAGAACAGCTCAGCATCAGAATGGGGGAAAGGTGAGCCTTAAGTACAGACTAAGGGAGGGGCCATCCAGTTTGGAGTGATGAGAGGAGGGGTCCAAGGAGTGGCCAAGCAGTTTGGGGTGAGGGGAGGAGGGGTCTAGGGAGATCTGGATGGGGGTGGCCAGCAAGCTGGGGTGAAAGGAACACTGGCACCTAGCTAGGATTAAGGGTGGGAACATCCAGGAAGGCAAAACAATGGGAAAGCCAGTTGATGGGGGAGGTGGACCATTTGGAAAAGGGTCCAGGTAAGAATTTCCATTTGGAATGTCTGAGTAATTTGAACAGACAATGAGAATAGATAATGAAGGGAGCTGGAAGGGGAAGTTTGCTTTCAAAGGGAAATAAGGCAGTTTCTAAAACTTTAAGGGTTTCCTGGGACTGGTAAACAAAACTGAAGCCAGATTCTTTTTGTCAAAGAGAGATAAGTGAGTCAACAAGGAATCCAAAAGTTTTAAGGTTTTTCTGGGATTGTAGGTAAACCTCTTCAAAGGGAGGTGGAAGGGGAAGTTTGCTTTCAAAGGGAAATAAAAGCAGTTTCTAAAACTTTAAGCTTTTCCTGGGACAGGTAAACAAACTGAAGCCAGGTTCCTTTTTGGGGTCAGGAAGGAAAGCACATTTGAATAAGATTTCAAAGAGAGAATCTAAAGGTTTTAAGGTTTTTCTGGGAATTGTAAACAAAGGAGCCAAATTCCTTTTGACTAAAAGGGGAGGAGGGAAAAGGAGCAAAGATAAACCTCTTCAGGGAGGGAGGGAAGTGAATGCCTAAAGAAAGCCAGGGAAGGGAGGGCTGAGATTGTCAGGGGCGGGGGACTCCTGACTCACAAAGGTTGGTTCTGACATCACTGACCACTAACACTTAGCTGGAGGTCGATCTTGCCCAGACTCAGATCCTCTTTGCTCATGGCTCCCTGAGGATCTGGAGGGCTAGAAGTGGGTATCTGAGATATGAGAGATGCTAGCGGACCACCTCAAAGTCCTCCTGAGGCTCAGGCTTCTGAGCATGGGAGTCAAGGGGCCAGGAAATGCAAGACCCAGATCCCAGGACTGTCCATGGTAAAGAAATGGTTTTAAACTGTTCCCTATGAAACCTTGGCTTCTACTCCCTTGGGTTTTGAGGTTTAACAGTTCCTGTGACATAGCGTGGGTGGCACCTCTGTTTTAGGAGACTGATCCAGGTAGTACCATGAGTTTTAGTCCAATCTTTAGGGCTAGAATAAGGGCAGAACTTGCTGATTTGGGGCTGCTCGAAGAAAACAATAGATTAACAGGGTTTTCTTAGTGAGGGGAGGGAGGAGGGGATATTTTAATACTGGGGAAGGGGGGTATGACCATGGAGGGATGGTCTGAATGGACTTGTAAGCTTGGGTAGAATGGAGGCCTAAAAGAGACCTCACAGGTCATCTAGTCCCATCTCCTCATTGTAGAGAAGGGTGACTGAGGTCCAGAGGAGGGAAGACATGGTCATGGGCACAGAGCCAGTGAGGGGCAGAGCCAGACCCACAGCTCAGGTCTCTCTTGCCTTCCAGCCTAGCTGGCTTCCATCTTGACCTCATCTCTCTCTGAAAACTAAGCTTCATGTGCCCAAGATCCCTGGGAAGGCACTTTAGAGAAGTAGGCTTCCCATAGAACTAGGGGTTCTGAGAACCAAGTCATCTACACACATGTCTTATACCCAGTTCTGTGCCAGCCTGAGATACACACTTAGCAGAGTGACCCTTCGAAAATCCTCTGCTTTCACTGAATAGGTTTCTTCCATTTGTGAAATAAGGGTGACTGCCCCTACCTGCTTCACTCACAGTCCTACTTGAACATTTCTTGAGCCTTGGAGGTGATAGCATTGAAAATGTCCTTTTCTTTGCCCTCAAAGACATCCCAGTCTAATGAGAGGAAAAGAGAGCTTTGGGCATCCCAGATATGGTAGCAATAGTAAAGCCTTGGCCAAAGGAGACAAGCCTTGGAGAGGCAGGGATCATGAATTGCTTGGTGGAGGTGGATTGATTGGCAATTTGACTTTCATTGAGGGGATGGAAGGTGAAGGTTAGTTTTCAGCTGTGCAAAGGGACCTATTTGAGCTGCAGAAGGGTCTTCTGGGAATTAGGGTGGGAAAGGAAACTCGAATAACACCTTGACCAGAGTTCCTGTGCCCTTTCCTTTCCCACCTAGGATAGGTCAGTGGGGTTCTCCCCCAAACTGCAGAGATAAACCTCATGGACATGTATCACTAAGATAGTCCTCTGCTTTTGAAGTGGACTGAGTTGTCACAAAAAAAAACAACCCCCTAGCCTAACCTCCTCAGTTTCTACTTCAAAGGATCGCTAATCCCAATTGTAAACTGCTCTACCTCAAAGGATTGCTAATCCACAATTGTAAATTCCTCTACCTCAAAGGATCGCTAATCTACAATTGTAAATTCCCCTACCTCAAAGGATTGCTAAATCCACAACTGTAAACTGCTGGGTATAAAGTTTTGTTATTTCCCTTGCTTGGGGCTGCTCTCCTAGGATTGCATCCAGGGGACAGTCGCCCGGCCGGCTCCAGTAAATGCTCTCTATTTTCTAATTTGGCGTGTGTCTGGTTACTCTCGGCCCGTCCATTTCATTTGGAGGTCCCACCGAGATCGCCCTCTGGGCACCAGACACGGGCATCTCTGGAAGGCCAGGCTTCTCACCGTCCAGGGGGTGGCCACCAGGAAGACGTTCCCTGGCCCCGAACGCTGAGATAGCCCGTGCGTACCAGGCTGCCCGGACCACAAATCCTCAATTGGGCATAGAGCAATCTGTAATCTGTCTGTTCTGGTGAGTACTCTTCTGAAGTAAGTGGCCAGGCTGGACGCAGCTGCAACGCCCTTACTGACCTCCACGGGACGCCGTGTGAGAGTCCTGCCTGTCTGATTGTGTCTGTCCGGCGCCGATGTCACTGTGTGTGTGTGTGTCCACTGTGCGCTCCGTGGCGGGGTGGGGGAGAAAGACTTCCTGCCTCATTCTCCAGGTTGTTCGGAACTGAGACGGGTTTGTTCTCCGCTACTGTGTCAGGAGCATCCAGGGTTTTGACTGTGTCTTTTTTTCCGTTTTTGTGTCGACTGTGTGTGCGCGTCTATCTACTATTTGTTCCGTGAGGGGGGGTGTAAATTCCTGTCTCATTGTCTAGGTCGTTCGGAATTGAGGCAGTTTGATTCCCCTCTACCCTGTCTTGACTGTGTCTTCCCTGTGTCCGTGTTTGGTCCTTGCTTACGTGAGCACGTCTATTTGTTACTCTTTTCTTTCTCAGTCCTTAATCCACCATGGGACAAGGACCCTCGAGCCCTAAGCCAGGCTCCCCTCTCTTTATTGTCTTACGGGACTTCAAACAATATCGGCGTATAGCAGAAGGTTATGGGTTTCAGGTTACTAAAAAGAAATTAGCTCTCCTTTGCCAACAGGAATGGCCCACCTTCGAGGTAGGCTGGCCCCCGGGGGGTACGTTTGACGTCTCGGTGGCCGGCCGGGTCAGGGGAATTGTCTATGGTATACCTGGCCACCCCGATCAGGTCCCCTATATCACCGCCTGGATTGATTTCAAACCCCCTTCGGGACCACTACAGGTCCAGGCCCTTTCAAAACTAAGACCAGGAACGGAATCAAAGACGACCTTTAGCCGCAAGCCTCCTGAAAGTCCTAAGGTCGTCACACAGCTTTCTCCTGTCTTACCACCCCCTGATTCTGACCCCCTAGATCCAGCTGAGTACTCCCAGTCCCAGGTTTCAGATCCACCCCCGTACCCAACCTCAGGGTCTCTGAGCCCCTCAGCCCCTCCTCTGATAAGTCCACCCCATACTCGAGCAGGTGCTCCTTATGGCCCTTCTAATTCCAGTTTGACCCCAGATTCCACTGTGTCAGCGTTTCCCCTGTGGCAAGTTCCTTCCCCTCCCGGAGAATCAGGGAGACCGTTCATGGTATATGTTCCCTTCTCCACCAGTGATTTGTACAATTGGAAACAGCAAAACCCATCCTTCTCTGATAAGCCCCAGAGCCTAATCTCCCTCCTAGAGACTGTCTTTTATACTCATCAGCCCACCTGGGATGACTGCCAGCAGCTCCTCCGGGTTCTTTTCACAACCGAGGAGCGTGACAGGATTCTTTTAGAAGCCAGGAAGGGAGTTCTGGACCCAGATGGACATCCCTCTACTGACCTGGGGCGCCGCAACCACATCTTCCCTGAGAACCGGCCCGACTGGGACCCCAACACTGATCGCGGTAGGGAAGCACTGGACAGGTATCGCCAGTTATTGCTGGGAGGGTTACGGGCAGCAGCACGGAAGCCAACTAATATGTCCAAAGTCAGTGAGGTTAGACAGGGCAAGGATGAGTCCCCAGCTGCATACTTAGAGCGCCTCTACGAGGCATATCGAACCTACACCCCTATCGACCCAGAGGATCCCAATAACCGGAGAGCCATCGTAATTGATTTCGTAGCCAATTCAGCTCCGGACATCCGTCGGAAGCTACAGAAACTTGAAGGTTTTGAGGGTAAAAATCTGACTGAACTCATGGAAGTGGCCAAGCGGGTGTTTGACTATCGTGAAGAGACTCAAGACAAGCAAACTCGCACGGTCGCAAGGGCGGTAGTGGCAGCTTTAGCACAGGTTCCAGGGGAGGCTCAGAAGCAAGGGTGGAAAGGAAGGCGGGAGGGGCCAAACGCTGGGCGCCCCTATAAGGGTAAAGGCTTGGGAAGGCCTCCTTTAGCTCGGGATCAGTGTGCTTACTGCAAAGCCATGGGTCATTGGAAATCTGAGTGCCCTAATCGCGGGCTGAAAGAGAAGGCAGAGCCGTTATTGACTTTGAATACAGACTAGGGGTGCCCCGGCTCAAAGTCCGTTGTGACTCTTGACCCCCTGGAGCCGAGGGTTACTCTCAGTGTTGGGGGTCAACCTGTCTCATTCCTAGTCGACTCTGGAGCTGCGGCATCGGTCCTGAAATCCCCACTGGGCTCCCTCTCATCGTCCACTGTGCAGGTCCAGGGAGCTACTGGACGAAAACAGTCTGTACCCCTCACCACTTCTCGGGAAGTCCGGTTAGGGAAGGGCCTAGTCTCCCATTCTTTTCTAGTAATGCCTGATTGCCCTTACCCCTTGCTTGGCCGAGATCTCCTACACAAGCTTCAGGCTATCATTTCCTTTAAGGGACCTAACCCCACTCTCGGGTTTAACCTGCCACAACTTGTTCTCACCTGCCCGTTGTCAGAGGAGTCTCGCCTCCTCCCCCTAACGTTTTCCCCAGACTGCCCCTCGACCACCTCCACCCCTACCTCCCTAACTCTGTTGAACCATTTCAAAGGCTTGGTTCCTGGAGTCTGGGCTGAGACCAACCCGTTTGGTCTAGCAGGACACCAGCCCCCAGTGGTGGTCCAGCTCTTGTCCACAGCAACCCCTGCGCGTGTCCAACAATACCCGTTGACTCGAGCTGCCCTTTTGGGCATCAAGCCTCACATCAATCGACTCTTGGCGGCAGGCATTCTACGACCCTGCCAGAGCTCGTGGAACACCCCCCTACTTCCAGTTCGCAAGCCCGGGTCTGGAGACTTCCGTCCTGTCCAGGATCTACGAGAAGTCAACGCCCGGGTGGAAACTGTACATCCTACTGTGCCAAACCCGTACACGTTGCTGTCTTCCCTGGACCCTGCTCGGACTTGGTATACTGTTTTGGACCTGAAGGATGCTTTCTTTTCCATTCCCTTGGCACCAGTAAGCCAACCTATATTCGCTTTTACTTGGACAGATCCTAACACTGGGACATCCTCTCAGCTCACCTGGACCCGGCTTCCCCAAGGTTTTAAGAACTCCCCTACACTTTTTGGCTCAGCTCTGGCCTCCGACCTGGCCGCCTTCCGGGTCTCGTATCCGGAGGTCACTCTCCTCCAGTATGTTGATGACCTTTTGTTAGCTACTTCCTCTGAGGCAATATGCAAAGATGCAACTCTCCACCTTCTCCAGCTGCTTGAAGCTTCCGGGTACCGTATCTCTGGAAAGAAAGCACAACTGTGCTCTCAATCCGTTGTTTACTTGGGTTTCACCCTTCGTTCTGGTCAAAGGTTACTGTCTCGGGGGCGTGTAGCTGCCATTTTGGGCATGCCCGCCCCGAGGGACCGCCGCGGGCTCCGGGAATTCCTGGGGATGGCTGGATACTGTCGCCTCTGGATCTTGGGGTTTGCCGAGGTTGCCAAACCCCTATATGAGGCCCTAACTGGTGAACCCACCCAATTTGTTTGGGGACCACGGCAGCAGGAAGCATTCGACAAGCTCCGAAAGGCGCTGTCCAGCACGCCTGCCCTCTCCCTGCCAGACCTGTCCAAGCCCTTCCGCCTCTATGTGTCTGAGTCTCGAGCTGTGGCCAAAGGGGTTCTGACCCAGCCCCTGGGGCCCTGGAATCGTCCTGTTGCCTATCTCTCCAAGCAGCTGGACCCTGTGGCTTCCGGGTGGCCCTCTTGCCTGCGAACTGTGGCAGCCGTTGCCGTCTTGGTTAGGGAAGCCGCAAAGCTCACTTTCGGGCAGCCTCTTGAGATTTCAGCATCACATCATCTGGAACAGCTTTTACATTCCCCACCGACAAGATGGATCTCAAATTCACGCCTGACTCATTACCAATCCTTACTCCTAGATCCCGCGCGCATCTCTTTCGCTCCTCCGGTCACACTCAACCCGGCCACCCTGCTCCCTGACTCCCCTCCTTCCTCCCCTATACATGACTGCCTGGACACACTGGACTCCATCCACACGTCCCGCCCTGGACTTACTGATGTTCCTTTAACAAACCCCGACCTAGTGCTCTTCACGGACGGCAGCAGTTTTGTTCAGGAGGGGATCCGTAGGGCGGGTGCAGCCGTGGTCACTCCGGTTGAGACCCTCTGGGATACCGCTCTACCCCCTGGCACATCTGCTCAACGTGCTGAACTCATTGCCTTAACTCAAGCCCTTAGACTCTCTGCAGGGAGGCGAGTAAATATTTACACAGATAGCCGCTATGCCTTTGCCACTGTTCATGTCCATGGATATGTATATCTCCAAAGGGGTCTGTTAACCTCGGCGGGAAGGGAGATTAGGAACAAGAGTCAGATCCAGGAACTGCTGGATGCTGTCTGGCTTCCCAAGGAGGTGGCGGTAATTCATGTTCCTGCTCACACCCGTGGAACTGACCCCCAGTCTCTAGGGAACGCAGAAGCGGATAAGGCTGCCCAAGCGGCTGCCTGCAAACCCTTGATACCCGCTATGGTCGTGGAACCTGAGGGGATGCTTCCTGTCCAACCATCTTATCAATCCAGTGATCCGGATGGCACCCCTGAAAAGGGGGGATGGAGAAGACACCCAAATGGCTTGCTAATTCTGCCCAAGGCACTGTTGCTACCCCTATTGATGACTCTTCATAGCCTTACCCACTTAGGCGGAACCCGGCTTTACGACCTGGTGAGCCGACACTTCTACAGCCCTGGGATGAAGCAGGCGGCCGAGGAAGCCGCAAGAAGGTGCCTTGCATGTGCCAAAGTCAACCCACGATCACAATCAAGGATACCAACTGATAGACCACGAGGAACATTTCCTGGCGACCATTGGGAAGTAGACTTTACTGACATGGGAACTGGGTTGGGAGGGTACCGTTTTCTCCTTGTATTCGTGGACACATTTTCTGGATGGCCAGAAGCATTTCCAGTCAAAACTGAAACTGCAACCGTAGTGGCCAAAAAGCTGTTCTTTGAACTTATTCCTAGATTTGGCCTGCCGGCCTCGATAGGCTCTGACAACGGCCCAGCATTTGTATCTGCAACAATTCAAAGCCTATCAAAGATGCTGGGATTGAAATGGAAATTGCACTGTGCATATAGGCCTCAAAGTTCAGGGCAGGTAGAAAGGATGAATAGAACTCTAAAGGAACACATTGCTAAACTTAAAATAGAAACTGGCGATAGCTGGGTCAGTCTCCTTCCCTTCGCCCTCCTCCGGGCCCGGTGTACTCCCAATTCCTCAACCCTCTCTTTATCTCCATACGAGATCCTCTATGGAGCCCCTCCTCCTATTATTCCAAGAGTATCTGCAGCTATTTCAGCCCCAGATTTTACTAATCCGACTCTTCTTAAGTCCTTCCAGGCTTTGCGTGAGGTCCAGAACGCTGTGCGCTCGGTCCTGAAAGCTGCGGGGAAAGAACCAGCCCCTGCAACCTCATCGGACGCCCTGTCACCGGGAGACTGGGTCCTCACTCGCAAGCTTCCAGCTGGACCAGCCCTGGAACCACGGTGGACGGGCCCGTATCAAATTATCCTCTGCAACCCCTCTGCCGTCAAGGTTGCCGGCCGCATCGGTCACACATCAAGAAGGCCCCAGAGCCCAACTCCACCGCCTGGACAGCAGAAGCAGTGTCCGACCTAAAGCTTTGACTCTCCAGAACTTGACTCTTCTTCTCTTTCTTTTTGCTTGTGAGATGACTTTGGGTGACCCCTATAGCCCTACCCCATCCAGGTGGATTCTCTCCCGAACTAACAATGGGACCACCGTCCAAGCTCTCACCAGTTACGGAGCCCCCACTTTCAGGTTTGACCTCTGTGCCCTCTTGGGACCAGGATGGAATCAAAACCGGGCTATGCGGGACCCTATCGCTGGGGGATGGGGATACTGCCCCACTTTTCCCACCACTCCAACCATACCCGGGGTAGGGGAAGTGAGAATCAGAAGTATTGAATTCTATGTTTGTCCGGCCACGGGGAATCCTTCCTGTCAGGGTAGTAATCACTTTCACTGCGCAGAATGGGGTTGTGAGACTGTGGCCAGGTGGATTCCTAGAGGTGGCCGAGACCCCCTAATCACCCTAGAGAGACAAAGCCCCCTCCCCGCCTCCTGCTGGCCTGGGAAATGTAACCCTATGATTCTAACAGTCAAGCAGGACACCGATGACTCTTGGAATCTCGGACATTCTTGGGGTTTGAGGTTATACATGACTGGATGGGATAACGGGGTCCTTTTTACCATTCAGAAAATCGCAGTTTCCACCCATACACTCCCCATAGGACCGAATCCCATCCTTAACCCACAAGCCATGTTGACTCTCGCCCCACCATCTGTTAGGGACCTGGTACCAGAGGCTCCCGAAAATCCAGAGACCCTCACTAACCTAGGTTCCCCCATTTTTGATACACTCTCTGCTGTCCACTCATTCCTAAATTTGTCTGATCCAAACATAACCACCTCCTGTTGGCTGTGTCTGAATCCAGCTCCCCCCTATTTCGTAGGAATTGCTATCGAACTCAACATCACCTCTGTGGGAAAGTTGTCTTTAAGTAAGTCCAAACAATCCTCTGCCATACCTGCCCGCTGTAACCCAGACAAGCCTAGACTTACCCTAGACGATGTCCAGGGCAAAGGAATGTGTTTGCTTGGGCCTGACTACCCGCTGCGGTCCTCCCCATTCAACGCTACGTGCACTTCAGTCATTCTTATTTCCCCCACATCCAAAAGCTCTGACCTCCTGTTAACCGCCCCACCTGGAGTATGGTTCGCTTGTACCAGAGGACTCACCACCTGCATACAGGACATTCGTTTCCTCAACCCGACCGAGCTCTGTGTAGTGGTGCGTGTCTTTCCTCAGGTATATGTCTACTCAGAGGAAGGGGCAGCTGAGCATATTGGCTTAACTCGCTCCAGGAGGGCTGTACCCTTCTTGGTTCCCATATTGGTGGGACTCGGAGTGGCCGGCTCCGCTGCTGTTGGGGCCTCAGCCCTGATACAGGGGAAAGCCAACTACGGTGCCTTGAGTGCACAGGTAGATAGGGACCTACGCTCCTTGGAAGAGCTAGTCTCACACCTTGAGACTTCCCTAGACTCTCTGGCCGAAGTGGTTCTCCAGAACCGCCGAGGCTTGGACCTACTGTTCCTCAAACAGGGAGGCTTATGCATGGCGTTGGGAGAAACCTGCTGTTTCTACGCCAATCGGTCTGGAGTTATTCGGGAGTCCTTGCAAGCCTTTAGGCAGCGGTTAGATGAGAGGGACCGCGCACGGGCAACGGGGTCTTTTTGGTATCAGACCCTATATAATTGGTCCCCCTGGCTAACCACCCTACTCTCCGGAGTGGTGGGCCCTCTGGCCCTTCTCCTCCTTGGGTTACTCGTGGCCCTTTGTCTCATAAAATGCATCACCCGCTATGTCCAGAAACGAGTGCAAGCACTCCAGTTGTTTGTCCTGCGTCAATCCTATGCTCCTCTGGACTCTGATGAGTCCCCCGTCTGACTCTTTTCGTCTGTGAAAAGGGGGGAGTGAAGTGGACTGAGTTGTCACAAAAAAAACAACCCCCTAGCCTAACCTCCTCAGTTTCTACTTCAAAGGATCGCTAATCCCAATTGTAAACTGCTCTACCTCAAAGGATCGCTAATCCACAATTGTAAATTCCTCTACCTCAAAGGATCGCTAATCTACAATTGTAAATTCCCCTACCTCAAAGGATTGCTAAATCCACAACTGTAAACTGCTGGGTATAAAGTTTTGTTATTTCCCTTGCTTGGGGCTGCTCTCCTAGGATTGCATCCAGGGGACAGTCGCCGGCCGGCTCCAGTAAATGCTCTCTATTTTCTAATTTGGCGTGTGTCTGGTTACTCTCGGCCCGTCCATTTCACTTTAAACACCCTGAAGCCAAATCATTATGAGCACATCTTCTCTCACAAGAAGAGAAGCATGAAATTCTTTTAGGAATATAGAGAGGATATAGGAGTAGCCTCATTGGTGAATAAAGAGAATGTAAATATACACAGAAATATATATGTAGAGAGAATATGGGTACTCACCTAGATGCACAGAGAATGAATATGTGAGTATTCATGTACATAAGAATAGAAAGAATGATTACTAGTGGTTATGAGGCAAAATAATCTATTTGGGACACACACACACACACACACATATACACAGACACACAGAAACAGACAAGCTCCTACATTTATATACACCTACACTTGTGCTCCCCCTCTACAATCACTTCATAAAAAAAAAAATTTCAATTGATTTCACTTACTGATCAGCATGAGGAGATGAAAGGGGCTCTCAAGAGTGCTGCCAGAAATATCTGATTGACTTGGGAAGTGGAGAGGTGAAGCAAACAAAAGCAAAACAGGCTGAGAACCTTAACTCCTAAGGCAAATTTCCCGGGAAAAGATGGTGAAATATTTGGACATAACTCCTCAAAAGTGAGCATTCCTATCTTCTGTGTGCATTTTGACATGTATGAGTATGCACCTCTTCCTTCATTATATCCATACATCTGAGTACTAATATATTTCCTTTGCATAGTCATATATATGCATGTTCCTCCTAACTCCCCTGCTGTTCATATTTTAGTGCTCTTATATCCTCTCAATAATGAATAAAATATATGAGTTCCTTCATCTACTCTGTACAGTCATGTAGACACACATATATATGAGAAATCATGTATTCATTATACACATACACACACCTACATACTGTATTTTCTCTTCTGACTCATATATTTGATTATTCATATGTGCTCTCTATATGTTGGCCTATATCAACATTCCTAGAGCCTTTCTATATTCCTTCTTGAGTACCTCATTTGTGAGTATTCATTCACTCAATTATACTTTATGTACAAATATCCTTATTCTCTGTCTATATTCTTATATATATATTTTAATGTATGCTTCCACAACTGCAATTTATATTGCATTGTGGTGTGTAAAAGTGCATGTAATATTTGTTTTTCTTCATTTGGTTATGAGGTTTTTATACAGTAATGTGCATTCATTTTTTGTAAAGATCCTATAGTGGAAGAGTGATTTCAAAGGGTAAAAATTACCCAAGAGCCAGAATTGTTTCTCAATGGGTGAAGCTTTATTTTCATAAAAGCAAATGGAACCAAGCAGTGTCAGGAGGCTGATTGGTTGAGTGGAAGGAGAATGGGGACTTGCTTATATCAGAGTTGAAGGGGGAGTGACTTATAGAAATTTGCTAAGATATAATCTTTGTGCTATGCAAGTAAAAAAAAAGACTTGTGCCTTTGTTTTACTGGGTTTCAGGGTGGCTATCAAGGAACAGCTATACTTTCACTCTTGAGAATCCCTTCATTATCATATTCATGAGATGTTAATGGAGACTTTGACATACTATCAGTCAGTGAGGAGTCTCATTGTGCTTGCCTGGTCTTGGGAAAGTCCCTTGACCACAAGGTCAGCAGTTATAGGGTGGGACATGGAGTGGTGAGGTTGCCTGTTAAGCATATGGGAGAAATAGTTGCCTACTCAGCATATGAGGAAAGGGATCAGCATGTGGGAGAAAAGGTTGCCTACTCAGCATATAGGGAAAGGATAGGGCCTCATTGTTCTGGGGAAAAGAAAGGACTTTCCTGCTCTTACTCCATTTTCCCCATTTCTTATGTTGTCGAAAGGAGGATGAAGGCCCAAGTCATCATTGGTGCTTCAAGTTGATAAGGGGTGAATGTAGGGCACATCAAAGCAGGGTTACCTCACACGAACAGCATGGAAGAAAGCAGTGGAGTCATCAAGGGAAGTAGAATAAGGAGTGGCTGTGAGGACTTTAATTTGAAAGAGGTTCCTTGCAACAAGAGAGGAGAGATGATTAAGGAGGTGTGGACCAAGGAAGAGGGCCAAAATGTTACTCCTGATTGGCCAATGCAGGTTTTAGGTCTTTCTCAGGTCTTGGGGCTTCAAAATTGTTTGGGGAGGGGTCTACATTCCTTCCCCTTTTGGCCAATGATACACCAAAAAGGTGCAACCTGCAGACCAAGGAAGGCGTGGTGAAACTTCATTTCCTTAGGGAATGGGAAGAGATGTCCACTTGGAGCCTGTGTCTTCAGATGATTTTTTCTTTGTTTGTTTCATTGAATTCTACAATGTTTTCTAGTATCCCATAAGCTCCTCAAAATACTTTATAAAGACATCCAGATGATAATTTAGAAATGAAAGAAATGTTTTTATTCCTTTTTCACAAATTTGGTTTCCCATCCTTTTTTGTATCTTTATTTTTAATTAATTTCTGTATCTGTCTTTGATCTCAGTAATCTCCAACATGGTCGGTGTTGGGGACAGAGGGGAAAAAAGAGAGATTTATCCTCTGTTAAAGCTTTTTTGAAAATTTTCTTTTCCTTACAGCCTGTTTCTTTTGGCTGATCATGCCAAAAGAAAAGGCTTAGGTAAAACACCTGTTGGCTATGAGCTGGTTAGCACAAAGTATGAATAACATAGCACATACAAAACAGACACTTATTTCTCATTCTCTTAAATATTTTCCTAATTGTGTATATATATATATATATGTATATATATACATATATACAATCTTATATGTTAAGGATTATAAAGAGAGTCATTCGGTAGTCATAAATAGGAATAGAGAGAGAATGGAATATTGCTCCCTTACATGAATATACAGAGGAAATATTTGAGCCTCTCAGGCTAAGGGGTAATCAAATGGCTGATCAGAGAGGGGTTGCAGGGATCTCTCTGTGGGTACAGGTTTCTCTTGCTTTGCCCATGCTTGGATCTGGGTCACAGTTCTGGGTAGCAGACCTGGGGCGAGGATGAGTGCTGGCATGGTGGAGCTAGTAGTGGTGGTGGAGAGGAAATTCCCCTCACAGTTCCAAGTCAGAAAAGAGTGCTTGTGGTCATTCATAGACCAGAGCACAGAGCAGGAAAGGAGTAAACACCTTGCCCCTTGTCATACCACTGTGGAAGAACTGAAAATTTAGAGGTCCCTATAAGTATCTCTGAAAACAGCTGCACAAAACCCCCAAAGCTTGGAACAGTATATTCTCCACACTGGAAGCAGACCCCTACCTTAGCAAAGAGTTTAAAACTCAAGTAATTAGGTGGGGTCATGAATAAACAAAGGTTGAAAGAAAGTCAGGCCATATAATTTTTCTTTGTTAACAAAGAAGATCAAAACCAGAAGAAGACAACAAAGTGAAAACTCCTACATCCAAAGACTCCAAGAAAACTATGACTCAGTCCCAGGCCATGGAAGAGCTCAAAAAGGAGTTTGAGAAACAAGTAAGAGAAGAAGAGAAAAAATTGGGGACAGAAATGAGAGTGATGCAAGAAAATCATGAAAAACAAGTCAACACCTTGTGAAAGGAGACCCCAAAAAATACTGAAGAAAACAACACCTTAAAAAATAGCCTAACCCAAATGGCAAAAGAGGTCCAAAAAACCAATGAGGAGAACAATGCCCTAAAAAGCAAAATTGGCCAAATGGAAAAGGAAGTCCAAAAGCTTACTGAAGAAAATACTTCATTAAAAATTGAATGGAGCAATTGGAAGCTAGTGACTTTATGAGAAATCAAGGCACTGTAAAACAAATCCAAAAGAATGAAAAAATAGAAAACAATGTGAAATATCTCATTGGCAAAACAACTGACCTGAAAAATAGATCCAGGAGAGATAATTTAAAGACTATTGGACTTTGGGAAAACCATGATCAAAAAAAAGAGGCTAGACATCATCTTTCAAGAAATTATCAAGGAAAACTGCCCTGATATTTTAGAACCAGAGGCCAAAATAGCAATTGAAAGAATTCACTGATCTCCTCCTGAAAGAGATCCCCAAAGGAAAACTCCTAGAAATATTGTAGCCAAATTTCAGGGTCCACAGGTCAAGGAGAAAATATTGCAAACAGCCAAAAAGAAACAATTCAAGTATTGTGGAAACACTTTCAGGGTAACACAAGATTTAGCAGCTTCTATATTAAGGGACCTCAAGGCTTGGAATATAATATTCTGGAGAGCAAAGAAGATAGGATTACAACCAAGAATCACCTACCCAGCAAAACTGAGCATAATCCTACAGGGGAAAAAATGGGCACTCAGTGAAACAGAGGACTTTCAAGCATTCTTGATGAAAAGACCAGAGCTGAATAGAAAATTTGACTTTCAGATATAAGACTCAAGAGAAACATGAAGAGGTAAACAGGAAAGAGAAATCATAAGAGATTTATTAAGGTTGAACTATTTACAAGGAAAGATGATATTTGTAACTCATGAGACCTTTGTCAGTATTAGGGTAGTTGGAGGAAAAAAATTATATGTATGTATATATATATATATAATATATATATGTATAGATAGATAGATAGATAGATAGATAGATAGATAGATAAATAGATAGATAGATAGATGGCACAGGGTGAGTTGAAGATGAAGGGGTGATATCTGGAGAATAAAATGAAGAGGTGAGAGAGGATTATACAGAGAGAAGAAGAAAGGAATAGGTAGAATGGGGAAAATTATCTCACATAAAACAGACAAGAAAAGACTTTTACAGTGGAGGGGAAACAGGGGAAGGTGAGAGGGAATGAGTGAATCTTATTCTCATCAGATTTGGTTTAAGGAGAGAATAACATACAGACTAAATCGGGTATGGAAATTTATCTTACCCTACAGGAAAATAAGGGAGCAAGGGGACAAGAGAGCAGGAGGATGATAGAGGGGAGAGCAGATTGGGGGAGGGAGTAATCAGAAGCTAATACTTCTAAGGAGGGACAGGGTCAAAAGAGAGAATCGAATACATGCAGGGCTGGATAGGATTAAGGGAAATATACTTAGTTTTTCTCAACATGACTACTATGGAAGTGCTTTGCACGACTACACATGTATAACCTGTATTGAGTTGCTTGCCTTCTCAATGAGGGTGGGTAGGGAGGGTGGAAGGGAGAAAATTTGGAACCCAAAGTTTTAAAAACAAAAGTTAAAAAAATTGTTTTCACTTGCAATTGGGAAATAAGATATAAAGGAAATGGGGTATAGAAATCTATCCTGTCCTACAGGAAAACTGAAGGGGAAGGGGATAAGAGAAGGGGAGGAGAGATAGAATGGAAGGCATATTAGGAGAAGAGGTATTCAGAATGCATGCCATCTTGGGGTGGGTGGAGGGACGAGATGGGGAGAAAATTTGGAACTTAAAATCTTGTGGAAGTGAATGTTGAAAACTAAAAATAAATAAATTAATTTTTAAAAAAAGACCAGAAAAAGGAACTGAACAAGTCATCAATGAACTCCCTAAAGAAAAATCACCAGGGTGAGATGAATTTACAAGTGAATTCTATCAAACTTTTAAAGAACAACTAATTCCAATACTATATAAACTATTTGGGAAAATAGGGGAAGAAGGAGTCCTACCAAATTCTTTTTATGATACAAATATGGTGCTGATCCCTCAACCAGAGAAAGAAAATTTATAGACCCATTTCCCTAAAGAATACAGATGCAAAAATTTTGAATAAAATATTAGCAAAGAGATTACAACTTATTTGTAAGATAATACACCACAAAAAGTTAACATTTATACCAGGAATGCAGGGCTGCTTCAGTATTAGGAAAACTATTAGCATAGTTGACCATATCAACAACAAAACTAATAGAAATCATATGATTATCTCAATAGATTCAGAAAAAGCATTTGAAAAAATACAACATCCATTCCTATTAAAAACACTACAGAACATTGGAATAAATGGAGTCTTCCTTAAAATGATAAGTAGCATCTAACTAAAATCATCAACAAGCATCATATGCAATGGGGATAAACTAGAAGCATTTCCAATAAAATCGGGAGTGAAACAAAGATGTCCATTATCACCACTGTTATTCAATATTGGGCTAGAAATGTTAGCTGTAGCAATTAGAGAAGAAAAAGAAATTGAAGGAATTAGAATAGGCAAAGAAGAAACAAAGCTATTATTCTTTGCAGATGATATGATGGTATATCTAGAGAATCAAGTAAAAAATTACTTGAAATAACACACAAATTTAACAAAGTTGTAGGATATAAAATAGACCCACAAAAATCATCAGCATTTCTATATCTTACTAACAAAGCCCAACATCAAGAGATAGAAAGAAAAATTCCACTTAAAATTACTGTAGACAATATAAAATACTTGTGAATCTATCTGCCAAAACAAAAACAAGAACTATATGAACACAATTACAAAACACTTTTCACACATATAAAGTCAGATCTAAATAATTGGAAAAATATCAATTGCTCATGGGTAGGCTGACCTGATACAATAAAAATGACAATTCTACCTAAAATAATTTACTTATTCAGTGCCATGCCAATCAAACTACCAAAAATTATTTTATAGAACTAAAAAAAACAACAACAAAATTCATCTGGAAGAATAAAAGTCCAGAATATCAAAGGAACTAATGAAAAGAAATGAAAGTGAAGGTGGCCTAGCTGAACCTTATCTTAAATTGTAGTATAAAGCAGCAATCATTAAAACTACTTCGAACTGCTTAAGAAATAGAGTGGTGGATCAGTGGACTAGGTTAGGTATGCAAGACACAACAGTCAATGACTATCCTAATCTACAATTTGATAAATCCAAAGACTCCAGCTTCTGGGATAAGAAATCACTATTTAGCGGAAAGTGGAAAAATGTATGGCAGAAACTGGGCATAGACCAACATCTTACACTCTACACCAAGGTAAAGTCAAAATGGATACAAGATTTAGATATAAAGACTGATACTATAAGCAAACTAGAAGAGCAAGGAATAGTTTACCTTTCAGATCTATGGAATAGGGAAGCATTACAAGAGATAGAGAACATTATGAAATGCAAAATGAACAATTTTGATTACAGTAAATTGAAATGTTTTTTTTTGCACAAATAAAGCCAATGAATCCAAGAAAGGGAAGTAGAAGACTGGGAAAGAATTTTTATAACCAGTGTCTCTGATAAAGGTCTCATTTCTAAAATATATAGAGAACTGAGTCAAATTTATAAGAATACAAGTCATTCCCCAACTGAGAAATGGTCAGAAGATATGAACAGGCAGCTCTTAGAGGAAGAAACTAAAACTATTTATAGTCATATGAAAAAATGTTCTAAATCACTATTGATTAAAGAAATGCAACTCAAAATGACTCAGAGGTACCACATCACACCTATCAGATTGGCTAACATGACAAAACAGGAAAATGATAAATGTTGGAGAAGATGTGGGAAAGTTGGAACACTAATGCATTGTTGGTGGAGTTGTGAAATGATCTAACTATTCTGGAGAGCAATTTGGAACTATGCCCACAGTGCTATAAAAATGTGCATACCCTTTGACCCAGCAATAGCACTTCTAGGGCTGTATCCCAAAGAGATCATACAAATGGGGAAAGGACCCACATGTACAAAAATATTTACAGTGACTCTTTTTGTGGTGACAAAGAATTGGAAATTGAGGAGAAGCCCATCAATTGGAGAATGGCTGAACAAGTTGTAGTATACGAATGTAATGGAATACTATTGTGCTATCAGAAATGACAAGCAGGCAGAATTCAAAAAAATTTGGAAAGACTTACATGAACTGATGCAGAATGAAATGAGCAGAACCAGGAGAACATTGTACACAGTAACAGCCATATTGTGGGATGACTGATTTTGATAGATTTGGCTCTTCTTAGCGATGCAAGAATCTAAGACAACTCCAAAAGATTCATGATGAAAATTGCTATCCAAACCAGAAAAAGAAATATGGAATCTGAATGCAGATGGAAGCATGCTATTTGCTCTCCTTTTCCTTTGTTGTTTGTTTTATTGCTTCATTCTTATGGTTCCTCCCATTACTCCTAATTGTTCTTTCCAGCATGACTAATGGGAAAATATGCTTTACACGAATGTATATGTACAGCCTAAATCGGATTGTACCCCATCTTGGGGTGAGGGGGAAGAAATGGGAAGGGGAGAAAATTTAAAACTCAAAATCTTATGGAATTGAATGTTAAAAACTAAAAATAAATAAATTTAAATTAAAAACAGTGTAAGAACCTTAACTCCTAAGGCAAATGTCATGGAAAAAGATAGTGGAATATTTGGACATATCTCTTCATAGATGAACATTCCTATCTTCCATTTCTATTTTGATACGTATGTGGAATCACCTCCACTCTCATTGCATTGATACATGAGTACTGATATGTTGACTTTAAGTATTCATACATATGAATATTCCCTTATACTCCCTTGGTTTTCATATTTTAGTGCTCATATTTTCTCTATAAATGAATCAATATGTAGAGGTTCCCCATATACTCTAGATAGTCATATATATGTGCACACATACAAATATACACATACATGAACAAACATATTCAGTATATATAAATATACTATGTTGTCTCTTGTGACTCCTATATAAGATTATTCTTATATTCTCTCTATGTTTTGGCACATATGAACATTCATAGAACCTTTCTATCTTCCTGTATGAGTAATGCATTTGTGAGTACTCATTCACCCCATATTTCTCTACTTACAGGTAGATTTATTGTCTGTTTATGTAATTACAGATATACCCTGTGTAACAGGGGTTTTTCTATAGTCTCTGAAAGGGAGAGAAACAATAGAATACTTTTAGGAATATAGAGAGGATATAGGAGAATTAATGTGATTAGAGAGATAGAATGTATTAAATACACACACATATATATATACACACACACCCAAATAAATGAATAGAGAAAATATGGGTATTCATAGATAGGAATAGAGTGTGAATATGTGAGTACTCATGCTTAGGAGAAGAGAGCGTAATTACTAATGTTCTTGAGGTAATAAAATGTATGTCCTACAAATGAATTAACAGAAAAATAAATTACTTCATGTACATAATAATGAAGAGAAAGAACCTTAGTACTTATATAAGTGAATATATTCTTTCTCTTCACATATCTTAGTTGTCATATATTATTTATATATTTATTTACATAAATATGAAGATATATTTCATAAGAAAGATACTCTATAGTCACATATGAGCACATATAGATGACACAAGAGAATATATATACACAGAAATATATATATATATATATATGCACAAATGATATATACAAGTACTTTCCTATATATAGGATGACATAATATTATGTGTGTTTGTTTGTACTTATGCAGTGGGAGAGCTGATTTGGAGTTGGTAAGAATACCAAGGCCAGAGTCCTTCCAAGCAGGGCTTTAATGTCATAAAAGTGGAACAGGAATGGGGACTTGCTTATATCAGAGCTGAAGGGGGAATGCCTTATGGAAATTTGCAATGACATAATCTTTGTGCTAGGCAAGCAAAAAAAGACTTGGGCCTGTGCTGTACTGAGTCTTCTGGGTGGCTATCTTGAAATAGCCATGCTTTCACTCTACAGAGTCTCTTGGTTACTACATTCATAAAATGCAAATGAGGACTTTGGCATCATATAAGTTACTATCGGGCATTGAGGATTCTTATTGCACTTGCATGGTCTTGGGAAAGTCCCTTGACCACAAGGTCACTGGTAATAAGGTGGGCTAAGGGTCTCTAGACCACAAGATCGCTGGTAATAGGGTGGGCTACGGAGTGGTGAGGTTGTCTCTTCAGCTTATGGGGGGACGTAGTTGTCTGCTCAGCATACAGGGCTAAGAATATAGGGGAAAGTGTTGCCTAATCAGGATATATGGAAAGGATAGGGCCTCACTGCTCTGGGGTAAAAACATGACTTTGCTGTTCCTACTCCACTTATATATTTATGATTATAAACAGAGTCATTCAGTACTCATATAGAAGAATAGAGAGAATGCGAAATTACTCCCTTTCATGAATATGGAAAGGAAAAATTTGAGCAGTCAGGAGTACGAATATACAAAGCCTAGTGGTTTGGAAGAGGTGTACAGAGGACCTTCTGGATAGACAGCAGAAGGTCGCTGGACATCAGCCTCGTTTGCATATACTTTCAATCCCTTTATTTGCATTAAAAGGGGCTGTCCAGTTCCTTCAGGAGATCTCAATCAGCCACTTGTCATCACTTCCCATTTTTTGAATTTGGCTGCATGTCACTTTGGCTTCTCCCTCCTCTGAGAGCCAAGCTAAGCTCCCACACTTACAAGCACAAATAAACACACAAATACACTTGAATACATGACCAAACTGGGGATGGGCTGGAAGTTAGTACATACTCACTGACATACACAGGATAACAACTTCACATTATGAACAACAGTTCAAACCTTATATTTCTGATCTTATTAACAATATACTTCCAAGGGGAACATCCAATTAAGAGCCCATACTTCAATGAAAACTTCAGACAATTGAGGTTACAAATACCCAATGCTCTTGTAATCTTTACCTAAACTCTGTACCTAACATAAACACTGTTTAACAAGCTAAAGGTTTACTGTTACATTGATATATATAATATATTCAAAGACAAATTTCATATTTCAATACCACAGAAAGAAAAACTCTTATACCCTTCCAGATTTCATACATACACACATTGCTCTTTTCTCAAAATTTTTCACTGTTTTTTTCTTTGCAATTTTTACCAATTTAACTGTTTATTATTTTAGAACTCCAAGTATAAATGACACTTAATTTAAATTCGTTCCAATTCAATTCCATTTGCAATTTCCCCTTAGGGAGAGCAGAGAAGGAGCTAATCCTCACAGAGAAACAGAAGTCACAGAACACTTTTTGTAAGATCAACTTTCAGGACTCGGACACACATAGAGGTTTCACTTCACTGGCTTGAAAAAGAGGGTCTTCAGAAACATCTAATTGACTTGGGAAGTGGAGAGGTCAGTCAAACAAAGGCAAAACAGGATGAGAACCTTAACTCCTAAGGAAAAATTCATGAGAAAAGATGGAGAAGTATTTGATCTATCTCCTCATAGGTGAGCATTCCTATCTTCCATGTGTATTTTGACATGTATAAATACTAACCTCTTCCTTCACTGTATCCACACATCTGAGTACTGATATGTTCTCTTTATGTATCCATATATATAAACATTCCTCCATAATTCCTTACTGTTCCTATTTCAGTACTCATCTGTCTTCTCTATAAAGGAATATATGTGTGTACACTGATATATTCTAGATAGTCACACATGTATTGTTATGGGCTATCATGTATTCACTGCATATACATCTATACTATTTTGTTTCTGGTGACTCATATATATGATTATTCATCTATTCTCTGTATGTTGGCATGTAAGAACATTCATAAAGCCTTTGTATATTCCTATATGGGAACTTAATATGTAAGTATTGATTTATTCCATATTTCTATACACACAAGTACCCTTATTTTTTTTCTATGTGCTTATGTATGAGTACTGATATACACTGTGTGTACATAGACAGGACTCTTACTGTATTCTCTCAGAAGGACAGAAGCATTGGAATAATTTTAAGAATATAGACAGCATATAGGAGACCGAATATATGTGAAGAGAGAGAATGTATACATACTTACATATGTACATATAAAATAAAAGTATAGAGAAAATATGGGTACTCATACAAATTGACAGTGAATATGTGACTGTTCATATAAGTAGGAATAGAGATAATGATTATGAATAGTCATGAGGAGATAAAATGTATAAATGATATAAATGAATTTTTAGAAAAAAATGACACACACGCACACACACACATATTTACATACACACACAAACACCTATGTATATATGTATGATTTTCCTTGCTCACCCAGATAACTCTATATCCCAGGCTTCCCCTTAGTTGGTGGGGTGGGGGGCTTGGTTTGCTTTTCACTTATCCACACAGTCCTAACTGAAGACTCCCGGAATACTTAGCTCTGTGGGGAACCTGCCCACCACTTTCTGCAGAACATCTTCCCAGGGACAATTAGCCCATGAAACTTGGCTGTCAGAGGAAGAAAAGGTCAAGGTTTAAGCCAGGTAGCCTAGCAGGCAGGAGTGACCCAGGCTCAGGGTCTGAGTCTGGGGATTACTGGCTCTCTGCCTTGCACTTGAACTTAGCCACCCTTTTTCTCAAATGAGGAGATGGTACCAGATGACCTCTGAGGTCTCTTTTAATCCTCCATCTTACCAAACCTATAAGAGCATTCAAACTCTACTCCCATATCTATGCATACCCCCCACCCATTTTAGCAAATAAGCACTCAAACCCCAGCTGAGAAAACCCTGATTAGAGCAAATATTGTAGTTAATAGGAATCCAGAGGAAAGCACAACAAAGAAAGATGTGGCCTCCATTAAAATACATTCTAATCTGACCTATTCCAATGTGTTAGCAATAATCGCACAGGGCATAGGATGGAAGTAAGGATGTAACCACACACACCTTTTCTCACACACTGGTGCACCAATGATGGAGCACTAAATGGGATGAATTTTAGACAGGCACATACACTCATGCACAGAAAGACTTGAACCTAATCTTAAACACTCACACTTGTGAAATCCCAATAAATCACTGTTAATGAATTTTAATCGATTTCAATTAGTAATTGAGGTGAGGACACAAAACAGTGTCTCAAAAGTGCCTTCAGAAATATCTGAGTGACTTAGGACATGGAGAGATAGGGCAGCCAAAGAGAAAACAGGCTGAGAACCTTATCTGCTAAGGAAAATGTTATGGAAAAGGCTGATGAAGATTTAAAAATATCCCCTCAAAAATGAGGATTACTATCTTCCATTTGTATCTGACACATCTAAGTACTCACCACTTCTCTTTATATGTCCATGAATCTGAGCATTAATATGCTTTCTTTATGGAATGAATGGATGAATTCTCTCCTATACTCCCTAGTTATTCGTGTCAGTACTCATATATCATTTCTATTCTTGTACTCTGTAGGAGACTCTGCAGTCTTACATAGGAGTAGGTGTAGATGAAGAGAGAAAGCATATAAATAAACTATATGAGTTCTTCCCCATACACACCATGACACAATCATATATATGTGTGTGTATATATATGTACACACATATAAACACACATATACACATATATAAATATACACACCACACATACACATATACATACACATATGTAAATACACACTTATATTAAAGAGAGTCATTCAGTACTCATAAAGTGGAATCAACAGAGAAAATGGAAGATACAGAGGAAATAAATATGCAGAGGAAATATTTAAACACTTATGAATACAAAGCCCAGAGGTTTCGAAGAGATGGACAGAGGGCCATCTGGACAGACAGCAGGAGGTTGCTGGGCATCAATCCTGTCCCTCGGATCCTTTCCATCAGTACTCAGTTCCCGGAACGGCAACAGTTAGGTCATCGTGCTGGTATCTCCGGCCACTTGTCCCCGTGGTGGGGGAGGGAAAATAGGCCAGAGAAAATTTTAGGGAGCGGGGGGAAATGAGCCTAAGAAGGCTGTGGGGGAGGGGAAATGGGCCAGATTCCGCGGGGGGTGTGGGACAGATGCTGGCTCTCTCTCTCCCTCCCTCTTCATTCAGGCACTGCCAAGCTTTTATGGTGATTACCTGTTTCCTAAGTTCTCTCTCTGTGCAGTCATTGCTTTAAGATATTCATTGAGTCCATGGGATCACAGCACCCTAGATCCAGAGATAGAAGAGACCTCAGAGGCCATCTAGTTCGATTCCCCTCATTTTACACAGGGGGAAACTGAAAACCAGTTACTTTTCTGAGAACACACAGCTACTTCCTGTCTGAGGCAGGATTGGAACCTGGGTTTTCCTGTCTTGAAATTCAATGCTGTATCCATTACATCCTGCTGCATTCTATTCTCTCATCTTATTAAGCTGTGCTCATCTCTCTAGAAGTTCTAAGACTAAAGGTATAAGGAATGATTTGGGGTTTTTTGATGTCAAAGGAAAAATAACTTCCCCTAAATGTTGAGATTGCTCTATTAAGGACTCAGTAGATCCTTTTTGGTTTGAACTGAATTCTTTGGATTCCAGGCTGCATAATAATCTGTTCTAAAGTTGTCACTTCCTTTACCCCACCTTTGCCTCTTGCTGATCTGAGAGGTTTGAAAGGATTTATACAGCCGTTTAGATTATAAGATAGTAACAGATATAAATAAAATAATATAAATATATTATAATTAAATAAGATAATAAAATTAAAATAAAATAAAAACATCATTTCAGCATCAAAAAATTATATAAATCTCCTGTAAGGTATATATTTCATTCCATGATAAATATAATGGAAACAACTGAATCCAGTTATACTCACTTATGTATCAGAGTGGTCCTAAGGTGACATGGTAGCACTACCATTCTGTCATTCTTATGAAAATATTCTGCTTCCCATAGTCTGATGGGAATGCATCATCTCCTTATTATTGAGCTCCACATATGTGAGGATTTCTATAGTCATCAGTGTATGAAGAATTGACATTAAAGAACAAAAAGACAGACTGGCTATAAAACCTGAGTCCATGGTGATGTCTTCCCAGATGATCTCCTTCTTTCTACAGCTACTGTGCTTAGGAAACAGTATAATGAGATACATGATCCCAGTTGCCCTTTGCTGCCAGGTGACCAGTCTCAAAACACCACAGAGCCATCAACAATGAATCCGCTATGCTTTGAAAAGACCTGAAGTCAATTTCAACCGATTATTTTGCTCTACTTTCTATTTCAAGATCTGGCAGGGGACAGCAGAGGAAGAAAAATCTTCAAGAACTTTGTCTATGTGGAAGAGTTGCAACAATTAACAAAAGCTTCTTAGGTTCAAAAATTTTTAGGAAGTGCTGAGTAGATGATGGCCAAAGTAAATCTGAGTTATCAGTTCCTTGTGTATGGGCTTTTAAGTCAGTTAACTCTAGAAAAACCCCATTTTTTAAGCCCTTGCTACCTCTCCAGCACAGGGCCAGATTCTGTGGAGAGGAGATGGTAGAGAATGAGACAAAGGAAGGGTCAAGATTAAGGAAACAGCACTCCCTGGAAAGTGTTGTCTCAACTTGGCTCCCAGAACCAAATGGCCTAAATATTTTCTTTTCCTTCCCATTTCCCCTCACCTTGGATTCATCAAATTAGATGTTACTTTTTCAAAACAACACACCTTACCAGGAAACAGAAAGAAGTGGAAATTGGCAACTGGGCCATTTTGTGGTAGAATGGAAGAAGCTTGGTTTTGGAGACCAAGAGGCCTGGGCTCAAAATCTGCCTCTGTCACTGATGACCTTTGTGCTTCAGTTCCCAGATCAGTAAAATGAGGTTTCATTACATAGCCTCTGAGATCCCTTTCAGTACCAGATCCATATTCCTGTGTGTGACTTTAAGTAAGTCATTTCTCTCTGGGCCTCAGTTTCCTCATGTATAATTGAATAGTTTGGATAGATCACCTCTGATATCCCTTGCAGGTCTCAGCCTAAAATCTTGTGCATGACCTTGCGGAAATCACCTCTGTAAAATGAAGGGATTGGACTAGATGGTCTCTGAGAACCCTCTCATCTCTAGATTTAGGATCTCATGATCCAGTGGAGCCATTGAAGGCCTTAAAGATATGACTGAGTAGAGAATGACCTAATGCCAAAGACATACACCACACATTTGAGATTATTGGTAGTGCCTGAAAGAAGATGACTTTTTCAGAATGGAGTATATCAGCTAGAGAAGGCTGTGGAACATGGTTCCGGGCCAATGACATGATTGAAAAACCTGAGAGACAGAGTTCCTAATCTAACTAATAATCAATTTATTATTTAGGCTACCTGATAATCAGTACATTGATGGTCAGTGGTCTCCCTCCATAACCAAAAGCAAAAATCCCCAAGATCACTGAATGCTTAAATGCCTTTGAAAAGGAGGTGCCCCTAATAGGTGAAAAACAACCCTGACTGGTGAACAGTTAATGAGGAGCTCAAAGTCTTCAACTTCTCCTTCTGAGAACATGGCTTGATCATGAGACTCAGCCAACCTCCAGCAATCTGGACAAAGGAATCCATCTCTATGTCTATTTGGTTTTCTCCTTCATAAACTTCATAAACTCGCAACCACAATGGGGGGCTATAAGGGCATAGACTTCATCCTTTAGGGCTGCAATTCACCTACATTACATTCTGTTTACAACTCTAAACAGAAGTAAGATCTTCTAGACAGTTAAGGTCTTGCCCAGGAAGAAGGAATATGTTCCCTGAGGACGTGAAAATCTCATTTATCAGTGATGTCTTTCAGAGTTTTACTGGCTTGCAGAGGCTGGTCCCTGCATGAGGAAATAGAAAGAAAAAGCCTTAATCCTAATTTAATAATTGTTCATTAATATAATAGAAAAAATCACTTCTCTGAGCAAGATGACATTTGGAATCCCACTACTGAAGGCAATGACTATAGCTATGGCCTCACTATCTAATTTTGTATACTCCCAGCATTATTTGCTTGTTTGCTGTTTTCTATTTAACTAGGCCCAGACAGAATACTTAGGCGGTGCAGTGGATAGAACACCTGGCTAGGAACTGGGAAGATCTGAGTTCAAGTCTGGCCTTAGACACTTCCTAGCTATGTGAAACTGGGCAACTCACTTAACCCTTATTTCCCTCAGTTTCTCATCTGTAAAATGGGAACACATTGGAGAAGGAAATAGCAAACCCCTCCAGTATATTTGCTAAGAAAACCCCATGGATTAAAGTCCATGGCATCACACAAAGCTGGACATCACTGACTGACTGAACAACAAGCCCTGGGATTCTGGGCAAATATTAACCTGAATGACTGATTTTATACTAGTAAAGTCTCAGTCAAACTTGGTATTTCTTTCATAAATTTCCTTCAAAACAAAGATCACTCATTTTTTTTTGCATTTATTTCCACAAAAGTTTTGATTCCTTTAGTTGGGAAACATTAAGACTTCGCCCACCTAACCACAATGATAAATCGGCTCAATGCTCTGATGACTTATCCTGTTACAGATGACTTTTTATATGATGAGAGTTTAATGGATAATTTTAACGTTCATGATTTTAGTCTGAATTGATATTGACACTGAGGGAATTCAGTACTCTATTCATTCCATAAATTTAAGACTTCATTTAGTTTTATTCTGCCTATTAGATCAGGAAGGAGCTGTGACATGGGATAAAATTCAATAAAAATATAATGTAAAATGAGTCACATGCTTGGATCGAAGATGGTAGACCAAAAATGTAATATCTGCATTGACCACAAGACAGGGATTTCAGTTTTATAGTATATTCCTCTCTGGCCTAAAGCTTTCATTACAATGCAATATTCTCTGTGGCCATAAGATAACACTAAAAAGTTTCTAAATTATGCAATGTCGACCGTGCACACTAGATGTCAGGAAAGACTGTGAAATATTATTCTTAAATATCTTTTTATTGACCACCAGGTGGCACCAAATGACTGTTATATAATCTTCAATGATACTAAATTAATCAAAAAACCTTTATTAAAAGCTTACTATATGCTTTAGTATTAGGTAGGTACTATTTACTAGGAATCCAAAGAGAAGACAGAAACAGTTCCTGCCCTCAGAGAAAAGTACATACTATTGATGGAGACAAATTCTGTATGAGTAATACAAAACTCAATAAGCATGGCCCTTCAAAGAGCAAGAAGACATTTCTCACTATTACTTTCCAGATGTGAAAGGTCCACAGAGATGGCGGCATGTATTTATTTTCAGACATTTTCAATGTATTGATTTCTTTTAATGAATTTTCTTTAAGTTTTTTTTCCCCCATCTGTAGGATGGCTTTCTACATTTTTTTTTTTGTTCAGTCATGGCAGACTCTTTGTGATCCAGTTTGAGGTTTTCGTGGCAGAAATATTGGAGTGGTTTGCCATTTCCTTCTCCATTGCATTTTACAGTAGTAAGTGTCTGAATCTGGATTTGAAATCAGGTGTTACTTTTGTGATATGGCTAATATGAAAATAGTTTTTGCATGATTAACCTTTTATGACTGATATCATATTGGTTGACTCTCAGTGGTTGGAGGAGGGGCAAGAAGGGAGGAGCAAATTTGGAATTCAAAATGTAAAAGAAAAATAATGTTAATAAGAAATAATAACTTCACTTTTTAATTAATGTATTATTAAAAAAAAACAGATAGAGAAAGGGGAAGAAATGCCCAGACTAAATCCTCTCTATGGATTTTGACCTTTCTGAGGATTGGCATCTGGTTTTACCCTCAGGACAAATGGTGTGGCTTCTCTTCCTTGGGTTCTGCCAGAGAGACACGACCTGATTGTGTGTGCTAGGAGAACAGAGGGCCAAAGTTTGGAGAGCCTAGCAAATTGGGTTTGATCATAGAAAGAGAGAAGGAAGCAGAAATCTGGCCTGGGCTGAGTGTAGCAGAAAGTGTTTGGAGTCAGGACTGGGCTCCAATTCCCTCCTCCTCTGTGCAGTGGTTCAAGTGGTTGGTTCAGAGCAGGGGTTCCTTACCCTTTCAGGCACCATGCTGCTTGGCTCCTCAGTAAACCTTCTCATACCTTTTATTCAAGGTGAAACACAATAAATTAGACTGCATAATCTCATAATAATGAAAATAAAGAGATTAACTTTCCTTATCCAAGGGTACACCAACACTTTGTAGCTTCACTGATGGGATAATATCATTATTTGCTAAATATTTTGTTTATCACTTTCACAAGCTCCTCCTTCTCTCTGGGGGTGAGATAATCTCCAAGGGCCTCCTCCAGTTTAAATCTATGAACTTCCAATTTTCCTCACTTGCTTTCCCCTACAAGGCTTTCAGGAGGGCATTGCCTCATTCATTAAGCCAAGGTTAAGCTTCCAGGATACCTAGGATCAGCCCTGCTATCCACCCCCTCTACACACATGCACCTGAACCACTCTGCCTGCAACCTCCCTGCCTGGCCTGATTGACCTCTGAGCCTTGGTCCTGGAGAGAACTATGGTTAGGTCTGATCTCATGGAGAGGAGGTCCATCCTTCCAGCATTCCCACTTCCCTTCCCCAGGGCAGTTTCTAGCCAAGGTTTCCCATGTAGATAGATCTTCTACATCTGGACATCATTTAAGCCTGTTTACCTCTTCCTCTTCTCCCTGAAATGACACACAGCTGCCATGTAGTGAATAGAACACTAAGATTGGAGTCAGAGGGCCTGGTTTGGAATCCTGGCACTGACT
This sequence comes from Vombatus ursinus, assembly GCF_900497805.2. NCBI lineage: Eukaryota > Metazoa > Chordata > Mammalia > Diprotodontia > Vombatidae > Vombatus > Vombatus ursinus. Next base: position 78,802 of record NW_020943787.1, on the reverse strand, counting down.
TTCCAAGGTTCTAGTAACCTGGGTGACCAGGACAATTCACTTGACCTCTCCGAGTTTCCAGAACTCCTTTATGACATCACTTTCAGTACTGGGTCCCAGCATGGATCCCTGAGGACAGTTTACCCTGATACCCAAAGATGCTACTTCTAGCCCTCCGTGGTGGGGAAGGAAGATGGAGAGGTTTTGAAAACTCTCTCTATTTGGGAGAAGGGAAGGGGATCAGGCTGAAATCAGTGCTCTCCCTCCATGAGGCAGCTGCCTCAAAGGGAAAGATGTTGCCTCAGGGGGAAAGGACTTAGTTCTTCAGCACTAGCTGGATACCCACCAGTCCTGAATGTTGCACAGGGGATTGGTGTTCAAGCCTGGGCAGGAATGAGACATCTGCAGTCTTTTCTAACTCTGTGGGTCTGTGGTTGGAAGATTCAATGATTTTGGACTCCAGCTTGGCACTTGAAGCTCCTCATTGCCCCCCCCCAGTCCTTCCTCCCTCCCCAACTGTACCAACAGCCTGGGCTGCCACTCACAGGAATTAACTTGCCCAGCCCCTCCTCCTCTCCAGATTTCAAGCCCTTCCCCAAGGGTGACCCCTGCTGCTTCTCTCAATTATCCCAGGAAATTTTCTGTTCTCAAAGACTCTCAGTTGGACTTTATTCTCCCTGCCCACCCCTGGTTAACACAGGAGCATCTCTGTGAACAGGTTTGCTGGGTAGGCTCCTTCAAACAATCTTCCCATTAGTAGAAATTTTCATATATCTGAACCAGCATGGACACCAATACTGATTGCTCATGCACCAGACAGACTGGGAGACTTTGGAATCAAGCTTAACTTGGATTGGAACACTAGAACCTTTCTTCCCAATTAATCTCTCCTGATTAATAAAACATTTCCCAGAATTCAAACCATAGCTTTCTATCAATCCTTAGTCATTTTTAATGTCTCTTTAAGGAATAACTGGTGTTTCATTTTTTCTTTGTTTGTTTTCATCAAATTCTACAGTGTTTGCAAGTATCCCATAAGCTCATCAAAATACTTTATAAGGGCAGCTAGGTGGCACAGTGGATAGAGCACCAGCCCTAAAGTCAGGAGAACCTGAGTTCAAATCTAGCCTCAGACCAAACACTTGACACTTACTTGATGTGTGACCCTGGGCAAGTCATTTAACCCCAATTGCCTCCCCCCAGAAAAAAAAAAAACCTTTATAAAAACATTCAGATGATAATTTAGAAATGAAAGAAATGTGATTATTCCTTTCTCACAAATTTGGTTTCCAATCCTTTTTTGTATCTTAATTTTCAATTAATTTCCATATCTGTCTTTCATCTCATTAATTTTCAACATGGTCATTGTTGCAGACAGAGAAAAAAAGAGGGATTTATTTTCTTTTAAAGCTTTTTTGAAAGTTTACTTTTTTTACAGCCTGTTTCTTTTGGTTGATCACGCCAAAAGAAAAGGCTTAGGTAAAACATCTGTTGGCTATGGGTTGGTAAGCACAAAGTATGAATAACATAGCATATACAAAAGAGACAATTTTTTCCCATTGTCTTAAATATTTTCCTAATTGTATAAGTCCCTTTCTATCTGAAAGGAAAGAAGCCACTATTCCTAAATTTATTTTCTTTTTTGCTTTTTTTTTGTTTGTTTTGGTAATCAGGGTTAGGTGATTTGCCCAGGGTCACACAGCTAGTAAGTGTCAAGTGTTTGGTCTGAGGCCTGATTTGAACTCAGGTCCTCCTGACTTCAGGGCTGGTGCTCTATCCTCTGTGCCACCTAACTGCCCCTCCTAAATTTATTTTCATCATTTACAAAACAAACACACACACACACACACACACACACACACACACACACCATATAATGAGACACAACATTAAATCAGGCCTAATTAAGTTTTAATATAGAACTTATGACCATTTTGTGGTTGGAGTCCTGCTGTCAGTCTAAGACAATTTTCTTTCCTAATTATATTGGTGCTTTTAGTTAGAATCTTATCAATAGAAAAATGTGATTTAGTAATGATATAAAATTGCTTTAGTCAATTTGTCAATTGAGTTCACCCATTTAAAGTGCACTTTGTATTTAGAACAAGTCCCTAATAGATAGAAAAGCTGGTTAAAGCTCCATTCCTCTAAACTTTTTGCCAAAGCATATTCACAGGAAGGAAAACTGAGACTGAGTAAAATTTAAAAATTCCAAATACTGTGAGGATAGGGGGATTAGCTCAAACCAAATTTCCCTAGATATAAGAGATTGCTTGTAACTTTCTAAGGGTAATCAAAACGTCTATGCTTTGGCCAAAGCAGTCTCCTGAACCCTTTGTATTCTCAAACCAAACTTTTCACAGCTTAAAAGCTCTGTCTTTAGTCCTCGCCAGATAGGGAGTCCACCCTTGTCCCAATGGGTATGCTATAGGATATATTTTTCCTCTTATGCCTGTCCCCATCTATCCTGGGGGGTGTCCCCAACCAGGAATGGCACTCCTTGGAGAAACTTGGACCAGATTCTCAAGATTCTCAGCCTTTTGGCTGATTCCATCTCAGAATTTCCCCACTGAAGATGCTGGAGATGGTCCTCCTTGACCTTTAAGGGGGCAGTCCCCGGACCTTCTGAGTTCCACCCTCATGGGAGTCTTTTCCTACAGCTAACACTCCAATATTCAGTGATTTGTTTCAGCAAATTCTGCAATATTTAAAATTCTCAAATTCTGGGCTTAACCTCTAGGGTCCTAAGGCTGGTCAACTAGGACCCAAAGATACTTTATAAGTGAATATTCAGGAAAATTTGTACCAGCTTTCCTTCAAAACGTCCTTTCAAAATTAGCTCTGATCATTAAAAGCTGACTTAATTGGTTAATAACTGATTTAATCCTAAGCAAATATAAGGGAAAATAATTTACAAACCTTTTCTCACCTCTAAAATGAGCCTTCTTCTCAGGTCAGAAGAGGGTAGGATTGCATGTGACGTGATGGTCACATGCCTTGATAGCTTATCCCTTCAATCAGTTTGAGAGATTGCTCTACCAATGATAAAAATGATTTACTTAATCCTTGTTAAAAGAATTTAAAGGCAAAAAAAAAATCTATTTTAGCCCTGCCAACAAGAAACTTTAAAATTAGCAAAATGGCTAGCTGGCTGAGGAACCAGCAATTCCACTGCTGAATCTCTAACAAAATGGAAGTAAAGAAAATGGAGGAGAAAGAAAGAATAAAAAAAGTAGCCTATATTTAAAAAGTTAAAATTATGTTCATACAATTTTTACAAAAATAGAATTCATGTAAGTGCTCCTGAGCTTACATCCAAATTCCTCTTAGCCCAATTGAGGACCCTTAGTTACTGGAAAGAACTTTAGAGGGTAAAGTAAAGCAAGGTCACCCATCTTGAAAAGATTTACCTCAGGCTCAGAGAACTTGGGTGCAGACAGCAATGGAAGTCCAAAATCCCAGAGCCTCTGTCAATGGGTAAACCATCAGTGAAAATTTGTTCTGGTGTGCACTTCTTTTTGAGTCCCTTGCAGGGGCCTGGCTAAAGAGATTGATGTCCATGTATCACTGTGCCATTTAGGGTCACCAATAATGTGGAGTTCAAAATTGTCCAACCTACAATAAAAGAAACTGAGGCAAAGCTCTGAGCCAATGGCTCTTTATTAGAGAGTCCATGGTCCCCTCTAATGAAGTGAACCTCAAATCTTCCTCATGATCTGAGATGCCCCTGGTCCCCAGGACCTTACTTCATAGAGTTTGATACCCAAATATGCAAAAGAGGCATAGTAAAATACAGAATCTCATTGGTTGAAAGACCTTGCTCTTGAAAGGTAAAAATTAAAATGGGCAAGGCAAGAGTCATCTCCAGTGACCAAGTGATCATAAGATGATCACCTGCTCATTTTAAGCAAGAAAGGGACGTCCAGAGGTAAAAAAATAAGTTGGGGGACTTTCCAAAGAATCAAGGCATCCCATTCATGCTACGTTTGGACATGGAATTTGAGTAAAACAGAATGTAGATACCTTTGTCAGCATTTTTGTGGTTGTGCAAGAGAGCTTCATAACTGGTAAACAAGGAGTGAACATTACATTAAAGTTTGAAGCCTGCTATAAAGGCCTCCTATAAGAACTTTTCTAATTACCCCTGTATGATTTATGTAAAATATCAAACTGACAATACTGATTGAAATAGAGTAGGGGTCCAAATGAATCATTTCACATGCTTATTCTCTGTTTATCTTCCTATATTTGAGGACTGATATCCTCTGTGCACATAGACAAGAATCTTCATATATTCTCTCACAGGGAGAAAAGCATGGAATACTTTTAAGAATATAGAGAGGATACAGGAGAACACTAGCTGAATAGAGCAAGTGAGAATTTGTAAATATGTATTTATGAATAGAGAGAACATGGGTACTGATATAAATGAAGAGAGAGTGCATATGTGAGCACTCATAGATGTAGGAAAAGAGAATGATTACTAATGTTTATGAGGAGATAGAATTTATAAATCATACAAATTAATTTGTAGAAAAAAATGAGCACTCAAACCTACGAGTGAAGAGAAAGACTGTGAGTGCTTTTATATATATATATACATAAATATATACACTGTCTTCATATATATGAGTTGTCATATTCTCTATGTATTCAGTTACATAAATCTGAATTTATAATTTAGAGAAAGAATGTAGTGATATGTGAATATACTTGGATGAATAGAGAAAACATATATAAATGAAATATCTGAATTCCTTCCTTTATATAGGATTATATAATCATATATATATATACCAATATAAAGCTTATCATTAAGTATTCATAAAGAAGAAGAGAGAGAGAATGGAAGAGTACTGCCTTATGTGACTATACAAAGGAAATATCTGAGCCCTTGTGGATAAGATACACATAGCCCAGTGGTTTTTGAAGAGGGGGACAGAGGGCCATGTGGACTGACAGAGAGGGTCATTGGGCATCAGTCCTGGTCCCTGAGGTTCTGTCTCTTCTTTCCCGGTTCTCAAAAGGGCAACAGTCAGGAAACCCCACTGGCAGCTCAAGTAGTGGTGGGGGCGGGGAGGGAAAAAATGAGCCTGAGACGGTGTAAGTGGGAGATATACTAACTACAGAGAGAAGTGAGTGGGATGCATGGTGGGGGTCAGTGGAGGATTGCTTCCTGAAAGTGAGTGCTGAAATCACTGACCATTGGGGTTAAGGGGGAATAGAAGGGGTCCACTTTGCCTAGACTCATCTCCAGTTGACTGGTGGCTCCCTGAGGACCCTAAGGGCTGGGAGTGGATATCTGAGAGGCCAGAGAGGCCAGGGGACAAGCCCAAAGACCACCTGAGGCCCAGGCTCCTGATCATAGGAGACAACTAGCCAGAAAATGTAAACTGGAGCACAGGACTCCTCTCCATGATAGGGAAACAGTCTCCAACTGGTCCTAGGGGATCATGGCCTTCCACCCCCCTGGGCTCTTAGGTGACAGTCCTTGTGATATGGAGGTGGCAGAGGTAACTCTGGTTCTGGAGGCAGGTCCAGGAAGAATCATGGATTTTATACACTTAGGGTTAGAATAAGGGAAGAACTTGCTGATTGGGGGCTGCCTCAAGGGAAAGCATTGGACTAGCAGGGTTTGCTTAGCTGGAGTGGGGTATGGTTTGCTAGCATTATGGGGGGAGCTGAATGGATATAGGCATAGAATCTGAATGTGAAATAGTGTTTCCATGTGTTAGCAAAGATGAAACAGGGGGTGGGATAGAAGTTAGGACATAAACACAACCATAGACATACAGAAACACACATACTTTCACATTTACACACACACACACACATATGTATTCCTGCATCAATGAGCAAACAGTGGTTAGGATGGAAGTTAGGACATGTACATTCACATATACAGAAACACTGAAACACATACCCTCCCACACTTGCACACATACACATTTTACATCTGGTACAATTATTTTTAAAAAAATGTAATCCATATCAATTAGTAATCATGGTGAAGACGCAAGAGAAGATCTCAAGAGTGACTTCAGAAACATCTGACTGACTTGGGAGGTGGAGAGGTCAGGCAGACAAAGGCAAAACAGGCCAAGAACCTTAACTCCTGAGGAAAATCTCATGCAAAATATGGTGGAATATTTGAACATATCTCCTCATAGATGAGCATTTGTATCTTCCATGTGTATTTTCACATGTATGAGTACTCACCTCTTCTCTCACTATATCCACATATCTGAGTACTGATATGTTCCCTTTGTGTATGAATATTCCTTCACACTCCCTTGGTCTTCATAATTTAGTAACCATATATCCTCTATAAATGAATCAATATATAAAGATTCCCCCATATGCCTTAGATAGTGATATATATGTACACACACATACATATATATGCATATATGAGCAAACATATATTCAGTGTATATAAATATGCTATGTTGTCCCTTGTGACTCATACAAGATTATTCTTCTATTCTTTCTATATGTTGGCTTATATGAACATTCATAGAGCCTTCCTATATTCCTATATGAGTACTTCATTTGTGAAAGCACATTGATTCCATATTTCTCTACTTACAGGTACCTTTATTGTCTGTGTTCCTAGTATGATAACTGATCTACTCTGTGTGTAAATAGACAAGGGTTTCGATATATTCTCTCAAAGGGAGATAAGTTGTGGAATAATTTTAGGAATATGGAGAGGATATAGAAGAATTAATATATGTGGGTAGAAGGAATGTATATATGCTTATATATGCATATATAAATAAATGAATAGAGAAAATATGGGTACTCAGATATGAATAGAGAGTGAATATGTCAGTACTCACATACAAAGGAGAGGAGAGAGTGATTACTAATGATATTGAGAGGATAAAATGTATCTCATATAAATGAATTAATAGAAAAAATAAATGACTTCATTTACATAGAAATGAAGAGAAAGAGCCTGAGTACTTATACATATATTCATTTAAATAAGTAGGAAATTATATTCTATAGGAAAAACACTGTAGTCACATATGAGTATGTACAGATGAAGAAAGAGAATGTTTATAAATGAAATATATGGGTTTTACCCTTTATATAGGATGATATCATTCATATATACATATATATCATCCTGTATATTTAGGATTATAAAGAGAGTCATTCAGTGCTCATAAATGGGAATAGAGAGAGAATGGAATAATGCTCCCTTACATGAATATACAGAAGAAATATTTGAGCCCCCCTATACACGAATATACAAAGTCCAGTGGTTTTGAAGAGTGAGAAACAGGGCCGTCTGGACAGAGAGTTGGGGGTCATTGGACATCAGTCGTGGTCCCTGGGGTCCTCTCCCTCCATGCCCGGCTCCCAGAATGGCAACAGTCAGGTAACCCCGCTGGCTGTTTGAGACACTTGTAGTGGCAGTGGGGGAAGGGAAAATGAGCCCAAAAAGGCATTTGTGGGAAGGGAAAATGAGCACACGAGGGAGGGGGAAATGAGGCAGATTAAAAGTGTGGGGAAGGAAAAAAAATGAGCCAAAGAAGAAGCTTGGCTGCTGGCTCCCTGAGGACCCTGGAAAGGATAGTTGAGAGGCAGGAGATGTGAGGGAAGCAGCTTAAAGCCCACCTGAAGCTCAGGCTCCTGAGGATGGGAGATCAGTGTTCAGGAAATAGGAGCCCCAGACTCCGGGACTCCTGCTCTCGGTGGAAAAAAGGTACCCAACTGGACCCTGCAGGACCTTGGCCTTTCACTCTCCTTGGCTCTGAGGTGTGACAGTCCTTGTGGGATGGGGTTGGGGCTGGGGACACCTCTGGTGCAGGAGGCAGGCCCACGAAGAACCATGGGCTCTCTTCCAATCTTCAGGGTTAGAATAGGGCAGATGTTACTGACTGGGGACTGGCACAAGGGAAAGCATTAGACCAAGAGGGTTTTCCCAGCTGGGGATTTGAGGGCCAGTTTGCTAGCATGGGGAAGGAATTTATGGAAATGTGAGTAGAGTCTGATGCCCTTGTAGGTCTAGATAGGATGGAGGGCTACAAGAGACCTCAGAGCTCATGTGTTCCAACCTCCTCATTTGAGAAAAGGGTAACTGAGGTCAAGAGGAGGTCAGGGCTTGCTTAGACAAGGTCCCAGAGCCAGTAAGGGGCAGACTGTGCACGAGTGGGCTATTAATCACTCTGAGCTCTTTTTTGTTTTTGAGTGTACAGCTGTGGAAAAGGTGGTTGTGGATGTTGCTTCTGCACATCACTCAATCAAGGGGTGGATGCCTATGTGACTACATCGGAGTCAGTTTAAACTGGGAGAGAATGTGAGAAATAGCTAGTTTTCATTTCCACAAAAATTCAATCTAAAACTTGTTCTGAGGTTTGGTTTGGATTAAAGTAAATGAGGGCAACGGTGGCTGAATTGTGGGAGTGGAAGATGTAAACAGGGGCAGACTCACGTGGGGAAATTGTGCACTTCGGATAGGCTGTAGCCACCATAGTACCCAGCCAATGTGGAAACAGGAGAGGGAAATTCAAATAGGGAATAGTGAATAAAAAGGTGTGTATCTGTGGACACATATGTTCTCACAACTTATTCCTGGTTCAACAATGGTTTCTTGGAAATTGTGGTGAAGCTAACATGGTTTACTCAAAGTGAAAGCCTGACTGCAAAAAAAAGAAAAAAAGATTTATTCTTCAGTCAAAAGGCCTTACGCAAGGACCGAGCTGTATGAGTGGGCCTTTAATTACTGTGAGCCATTTTTTGCTTTCGAATGTAACATATCAGTACCTCACTGTGGGGATAAACTCAGCCATTCTGGGGTGCTTCTGCTTATATATTCTTTTGGCCCCTCCCCTTCCCCCCACCCTGAATTTCCTTGTCTTCGTTCAGATGTGCCTCATTTGCATATACTTTCAATCCCTTAATTTGCATTAAAAGGGGCAGTCCAGTCCCTTCAGGAGACCTCAACCTGCCAGTTGTCATCACTTCCCATTTTGTGAATTTGGCTGCCTGCCTTTTTGGCTTCTCCCTCCTCTGAGAGCCAAGCTAAGCTCTCACATTAACAAACACACAAATACACTTGAATACATGACCAAACTGGGGATGGAGTGGAAGTTAGCACATATGCACTGACATACACAGAATAACAACTTCACGTTATGAAAAACAGTTCAAACTTTATATTTCTGATCTTATTAACAATACACTTCCAAGGGGGACATCCAATTAGGAGCCCATACTTCAATGAAAATTTCAGACAATTTAGGTTACATATACTCCATGCTCTTGCCATCTTTATCTAAACTCTGTACCTAACATAAACAATGTTTAACAAGCTGAAAGGTTACTGTTACTTTGATATATATTACATATTCAAAGACAAATTTCATATTTCAATACCACAGAAGGAAAAACTCTTACACCCTTCCAGATTTCATACACACATACATTGCTTTTTTCTCAAAATTTTCCACTATTTTTTACTTTGCAATTTTTACCAATTTAACTGTTAATTATTTTACAATTCCCAGTATAAATGACACTTAATTTAAATTAGTTCCAATTCAATTCCATTTTTCAATTCCCCCTTAGGAGGAGCAGAGACAGATAAGGAGGTTACACAAAAACAGAAGTAACAGAACACTTTCTATAAGATCAGCTTTCTGGACCCAGACACACATACTGGCTTGGAAAAAGAAGGTCTTCAGAAACATCTAATTGACTGGAGAAGTGGAGAGGTCAGGCAAACAGGCAAAACAGGATGAGAAACTTAACTTCTAAGGGAAAATTCATGGGAAAAGATAGAGAAGTATTTGATCTATCTCCTCATATAGGAGCATTCCTGTCTTCCATGTTTATTTTGACATGTATAAGTACTCACCTCTTCCTTCACTATATCCACACATCTGAGTACTGATATGTTCTCTTTATGTATCCATGTATATAAATATTCCTCCATAATTCCTTACTGTTCCTATTTCAGTACTCATCTGTCTTCTCTATAAAGGAATATATGTGTGTACACTGGTATATTCTAGATAGTCACACATGTATTGTTATGGGCTATCATGTATTCACTGCATATACATCTATACTATTTTGTTTCTGGTGACTCATATATATGATTATTCATCTATTCTCTGTACGTTGGCATGTAAGAACATTCATAAAGCCTTTCTATATTCCTATATGGGAACTTAATATGTAAGTATTGATTTATTCCATATTCCTATACACACAAGTACCCTTACTTTTTTCCTATGTTCTTATATATGAGTTCTGATATACACTGTTTGTACATAGACAGGACTCTTCCTATATTCTCTCACAAGGACAGAAGCAGTGGAATAATTTTAGGAATACAGAGAGCATAGAAGAGACCTAATATATGTGAAGAGAGAATGTATACATACTTACATATGTACATATAAAATAATAGAGAATATATGGGTACTCATATGAATTTACAGTGAATATATGACTATCCATATAAGTAGGAATAGAGATAATGATTATGAATATTCATGAGGAGATAAAATGTATAAGTGACACAAATGAATTTTTAGAAAAATGACATATATATGCACACACACACAAACACCTATGTATGATTTTTTTTTGGCTTTTTGGTAAGGCAATTGGGGTTAAGTGACTTGCCCAGAGTCACACAGCTAGTAAGTGTTAAGTGTCTGAGGCTGGATTTGAACTCAGGTCCTCCTGACTCCAAGGCCGGAGCTCTATTCACTGCGCCACCTAGCTGCCCCTGATTTTTTCTTGCTCACCCAGATAACTCTATATTCCAGGCTGCCCCATAGTTGGTGGGGTGGGGGCCTTGGTTTGCTTTTCACTTAACCACACAGTCCTAACTGAAGACTACCAGAATCTCTAACTCTGTGGGGAACCTGCCCACCACCTTCTGCAGAACATCTTCCCAGGGACCATTAGCCCATGAAGCTTGGCTGTCAGAAGAAGAAAAGGCCAAGGTTTAAGCCAGGTAGCCTGGCAGGAGTGACCAGGACTCAGGGTCTGAGTCTGGGATTACTGGCTTTCTGCCTTGCTCTTGAACTCAGCCATGCTTTTTCTCTAATGAGGGGTTTGGATCAGATGACCTCTGAGGTTTCTTTTAACCCTCCACCTACCCAAACCTTCAAGGGCATTCAGACTCTACTCCCACATCCATACAGCTCCCCTCTACCCATGTTAGCAAAAAAGCACTCAAACCCAGCTGAGAAAACCCTGATAGTCTTATCCTTTGCCTTGGGGCAGCCCCCAGTCAGCAAGCTTTGAACTTATTCTAACCCTAAAGATTTGAAATAAACCAATGGTTCTTCCTGGCCTTGTCTTCTGAAACAGAGGTGACCCCACCCCATTCCACAAGGACTGTCAGATCTCAGAGCCCAAGTGGGACTGAAAGGGCAATATCCAACACTTGTGGACTAAGTCCTGGGGTCTGGGGCTTATGTTTCCTGGCCCCTTGTCTCCCATGCTCAGGACCCTGAGTCTTCTTGGGCTTTGTCCTCATCCTCTGGTATCTTTCCCCTCACAGATAGCCACTCCCATCTCTAGGGGTCCTCAAGGAGCCACCAGCCAAGGGGAGCTGAGTCTGGCCAAGGAGGATTCTTTGCTGGATGTGGATGGCCGGCAACATCAGCGATCACCTTGATGAGGCAGAAGTCCCCCTCCTGTCACTGCCACCCAACCCTCCACAGGCCCCCAACAGGCAACCCACTCACCCCTCTGCATGGAGTCAATATCCTTCCCACTATACTCTCTCAGGCTCATTTTCCCCTCCCCCAAAGACCTTTTCTGGCTCATTTGCCCCTCCCCTGCTGTTGCTGTAAGTGTTGCTGCCAGTGAGGTTTCCTGACTGTGGCCATACCGGGAGCAGGGCACGGAGGGAGAGGACCCCACGGACCAGCACTGTTGCCCAATGACCCTCTGCTGTCCATCCAGACTTCACTCCCTCTGTTCCCCTTTCTAAATCAGTGCTCAAATTATTCCTCTGTATATTCATGTAAGGCAATAATCTTCTATTCTCTCTCTCTATTTCTGTTTGTGAGTACTGAATGACTCTTTATAACCTTAAAATATAAGATTTTTTATATATAGTATATATACATATACACATATGTGTGTGATTTTTATGATTTTATGATTATATGATTAGGATTATATATACACATATATGTGTATATATGTATGATTTTATTTTTACATTTTTATGAGTTTGCACAGACTGCACACAATCCTGTGTGTGTGTATGTGTGTGTGTGTGTGTGTACATACATAAAAGGGAGTCATTCCTTAGACATAAAGAGGAATAGAGAGAGAAAATGAAAGACACAGAGGAAATATTTGAACACTTTTGGATACAAAGCCCATTGATTTAAAAGAGATGGACAGAGGGATGCCCTAAGGGAAAGCATGAGATTAACTGAGTTTTCTCGAGGCTGAGGAGAGAATAGTTTACTGTGGGAGGGAAGGAGGTGTTGGGAGGACATGCTTATGGGAGGAGGCTGTGAATGTGCTTGTAGGTTTGGAGCTCATCTGGTCCAAATTCCCCATTTAAGAAAAGGGTAACTGAGTTCAAGAAGAGAGAAGAGGCATGGCCAAGGTCACAGAGAAAGTAAGGTGCAGACAGATACCTTGAGCCCAGGCAGGGCTTGGCTGAAGAGGGACTCTTGCCTCACAAAGGTCAGTGTTGATGTCATTGGCCATTGGTGCTCAGGGAAAGGGTCCACCTTGCCCAGACTCGGCTCTGCTTGGCTGGTGGCTCCCTGAGGACCTTGAGGGCTGGGAGTTAATATTAGAGAGGTGAGAGATGCCCCAGAACCAGCTCAGAGTTTACTTGAGTCTCAGGCTTCTGAGCATGGGAGTCAAGGGGCCAGGAAACTTAAACCTCAGAGCTCAGGACTGCTCTCCATAATAGGGTAGTGGTCCACAAGCAGCCCTTACTGGACCCTGGCCTTCCACCCCCTTAGGTTTTGAGGTTTAACAGTCCCTGTGACATAATGTGGGGGGGTACTTCTTGTTTAGGAGGCTGGTCCAGGTAGCACTATGCATTTTATTCCAATCTTTAGGGCTAGAATAAGGGCAGGACTTGCTGATTTGGGGATGCCCAAAGAAAAAGCATTAGATTAACAGGGTTTTCTCAGTGAGGGGTGGGGGGAAGAGATATTTCAATACTGGGGAGGCAGGTATGATCACAGGAGGAGAGTCTGAATGGACTTGTAAGTTTGGATAGGATGGAGGCCTAAAAGAGACCCGAGAGGTCATCTGGTCTCATCTCTTCATTTGAAAGAAAGGGTAACTGAAGTTCAGAGAAGGGAAGGGACATAGCCAAGGTCACAGAGCAAGTAAGGGACACACCCAGACCTTAAGTCACACTGCTGCTTTAGAATTTGTTTAGAGCTAATTTTTTATAGGTATTTGGAGGGGTTTGGGGGAAAGCTCAAGCAAGTCACTGCTGCTACTCTGCCATCTTGGCTCTGCCCTCTATGGGCACCTCCTTTTCCAAAGGTATTTAAGCATTCAGTGACGTACATGGTTTTATCTTTGGTTATACAGAGAGACCACTGACCATCAATTTATTGATCAGCTAGCCTAATTAGTAAATTTATTAATAAATTACCCAGAAATTCTGTCTCAGGCTTTTCATTAATCTCACTGAGTCTGAATCATGCTCTCCATCCCTCTCCAACTGGTACACTGCATTCTGAACAAAGTCATCTTTCTCCTTTTAGGCACCACCAACATTCCCAAATGTATGATGTATATCTGTGGCCTTTTACAATTAAGTGTTATGTGTGAGAAACAATAAGTAGGTAAGTATAGTAAAGTATCAGAAGGAGAATAGTATATAATGAAACTAACAAGGTAGGATATACATAAAATGTGAAGAGCTTTTATGACAAAGAGAGAAGTCTCTGTTTGATACCAGATGTATGAGAGAGACACTGGAGTTTTTTGAATAAATTTATTGATTAGAGGTCTCAACATTTTAGTAAATTACAACATCACTTTGGAGCACCAGATATCAGTGAAAGATTCTGCTATGTACCTCAATGGCAATTCATTGATCAACAAGCATTTATTAAGTGCCTACTTTGTACCAGTCCTGGAGAATAGCTTTTTCAAAGGCATGTAGATGGGAAATGAAGTGTCATGTGTGAGGAACAGTAAGCAGGCAAATCTTGCTGAATAGAGGTCCTGAAGGAGAATAGCACCCTCCAACCTTTCCAGTTTTCTGGCACCTTAATCTTTGAACCAGTGACACTGGCTTCCTTGCTATTCCACAAACAGGACACTCCATCTCTCAGCTTCTGGCATTTTTTCTGGCTGTCCCCCATGCTTGGAATGCTCTTTTTTCTCATCTCTTCCTACTAGATTCCCTGGCTTTCATTAAGTCTCAACTTAAATCCCATCTTCTATAAGAAGCCTTTCCTACTGCCTCTTAGTTCTATTGCATTCCCTTGGTTAATTATTTCTTATATATTCTGTATATAGCTTGTTTGTATGTATTTGTTTATAGTTCCCCCCCCCACTTAGAGTTGGAGCTTCTTGATGTCAGGAACTGTCTTTTGACACTTTGTAAATGTTTATTGAATAATGTTATTATTATGGAGTAGTATGTAATAAAGTTATAAAGGTAGGATTTAGCCAGGGTTGAAAGGGCTTTCAATGACAGAGGTGTCTATTTGATCCTAGGTGTTTTGAGGACCTGCTGAAGTTTATTGAACTGATTGACTGGGACTTTTGAAATATCCCTTTGGTTGGTGAATGAATAACAGATCAGAGAGGTAGGGAAACTTGATATGGGAAGTCCAGTTAGGAGGCTATAGAAATAGACAAGGTGAGAAATTCTGAGATTTGGTGATTGAAGAGGCAATAGATGCAAGACATTCTGAGAAGGTGTTAATGACACAACTTAGCAACTGATTGGATATTGGGTTTAAGGAGAGTGAGGATCATGGGATCCTTCTAGGCTAGTGGCCTAGAAGGGAGGTGGAGGCTGGGGTCATGCAAATTAATTAGTTAATTAGTTAATTTTCATATTAAACAGTTATTTATTTTCAGTTTTCAACATTCACTTCCACAAGATTTTGAGTTCCAAATTTTCTCTCCATCTCTCCCCTCCACCCATCCCAAGATGGCATGTATTCTGAATACCACTTTCCCTAATCTACCCTTTCTTCTGCCACCTCCCCCTTCTCTTATCCCCTTCCCCTTCTATTTTACTATAGGGCAGAATAGATTTCCAAACCCCATTGCCTGTATATCATATTTTCCAGTTACATGTGAAAACAATTTTTAACACTCATTTTTATAACTTTGGGTTTCAAATTTGTTCCCTTCCTCCATCTGCATCCACCCTCATTGAGAAGGTAAGCAACATGATACAGGTTATACATGGGTAATCATGCAAAACACTTCTATAGCAGTCATGTTGTGAAAAACTAACTATATTTCCTGTCATCTTATCCTGCCCCCCCATTTATTCTATTCTCTCTTTTAACCCTGTCTATCCTCAGAAGTTTTTGTTTTCTGCTTACCCCCTCACCCAATCTGCCCTCCCTTCTATCATCCCTCCCACTCTCTTATCTCCTTCCTCCCTATTTTACTGTGCAGAAAGATACATTTCCATACCCAATTGAGTGTGTATGGTATTCCCTCCTTAAGCCAAATCCAATGAGAACAAGATTTACTCATTCCCTCTCACTTTCTCCCATTTCTCCTCCACTGTAAGAGCTTTTTCTTGTCTGTTTTATGTGAGATAATTTACCCCATTCTACCTATCCCTTTCTCCTTCTCCCAGTATAATCCTCTCCCACCACTTAATTTTAGTTTTTAGATATCACTCCTTCATCTTCAACTCATCCTGTGCCCTCTATCTATTTCTCTATCTATCTATCTATCTATCTATCTATCTATCTATCTATCTATCTATCTATCTATCTGTCTGTCTGTCTATACATACATATACTTTTTTCCCTCCACCTACCCTAATACTGACAAAGGTCTCATGAGTTACAAGTACCATCTTTCCAAGTAGGAATGTAAAGAATTCAACTTTAATAAGTCTCTTATGATTTCTCTTTCCTGTTTACCTTTTCATGCTTCTCTTGAGTCTTGTATTTAAAATCAGATTTTCTATTCTATTCTAGTCTTTTCATCAAGAATGCTTGAAAGTCCTCTATTTCACTGAATATCTATTTTTCCCTCTGCAGGATTATACTCAGTTTTGCTAGGTGGGTGATTCTTGGTTGTAATCCTATCTCCTTTTACCTCTGGAATATTATATTCTAAGCCCTCTGGTCCCTTAATGGAGAAGCTGCTAAATCTTGTATTATCCTGATTGTGTTTCCACAATACTTGAATTGTTTCTTACTGGATGCTTGCAATATTTTCTCCTTGACCTGTGAACTCTGGAATTTGGCGATAATATTCCTCCTTTGGGAATCTCTTTCAGGAGGTAATCGGTGGAATCTTTCAATTTCTATTTTACCTTTTGGTTCTAGAATATCAGGGCAGTTTTCCTTGATAATTTCTTTCTTTTTTTTCAACCAAAAACAAGGCCATAACCCAAACGAGCTTTTTGGCTAGTTTACACATTAAAACAATAATCAAAAATAGCCAAACTATTTTAGCAGTAACCAAATTATGAAAAGTTGCTTGACATAACTGATACATAAAGTTCACCAGTTTGAAACTTGAAACAAACCCATTAACAATCAAGTGACTTGAGTTTTGTTAAATGCATTTTCAGGGCGAGTGTAAGACAGCCTCCTAACTGTCTGCCCAAAAAGCCCCTCCAAGCCTTGGTGCTTGGAGAGCAACTCCAACTGCAGAGCAAGAAAGGACAGGCAGGGGGAGGCTTACATACCTTCCAGTCTTGGTTGGAGAAGAACTTGGGGTTAGGCAGTTTTCCCATCCAGGCCACCAAAATGATGAGGTTTAAAGGTTTAGGGATGGTAGGACCCCAATATCACAACACATAGATCCTGGCAGAAAGAATTTGACCCAATCCTTCTTTCAACCAGAAACAATATTTATTAAAAATCTGCCATACTAGCCAGACTCTTAAGGAATCTGAGCATCTGTGAACTATTGGCTAGACTATAAAAATCTGAGCAGTGGCTAGATCATAAGAATCAGAGCCTGATAATTTCTTCAAAGATGATATCTAGGTTCTTTTTTTGATCACGGCTTTCAAGTAGTCCAATAATTTTTAAATGATCTCTCCTGGACCTATTTTCCTGGTCAATTGTTTTTCCAATGAGATATTTCGTATTGTCTTCTGTTTTTTCATTCTTTTGGTTTTGTTTTACAATTTATTGATTTCTGATGAAATCATTAGATTTCCTTTGCTCCATTCTAATTTTTAAGAATTATTTTCTTCAGTGAGCGTTTGGACTTCCTTTACCATTTGGCCAATTTTGCTTTTTAAGGCATTCTTCTCCTCACTGGCTTTTTGGTCCTCTTGTGCCATTTGGGTTAGTCTTTTTTTAAGGTGTTATTTTCTTCAGTATGTTTTTGGGTCTCCTTTAGCAAGCTATTGACATGTTTTTCATTATTTTCTTACATTATTCTCATTTCTCTTTCCAGTTTTTCCTCTACTTCTTTTATTTGCTTCTCAAAATCTTTTTTGAGCTCTTTCATGGCCTGGGAACAATTCACATGTTTCCTGGAGGCTGTGGATATAGGAGCTTTGACTTTGTTGTCTTCTGGTTGTATATTTTGATCTTTTTTGTCACCAAAGTAAGATTCTATGGTCTGACTTTTTTTGCACTATTTGCTCATGATCCCATCCAATTACTTGACTTTTAAATTCTATGTTAAGGTAGGGGTCTGCTTCTAGTGTGGAGAATGTACTGTTCCAAGCTTCAGATGTTTTGTGCAGCTGTTTTCAGAGATACTTCTAGAGACCTATATATTTTCAGTTCTTCCAAGATGTTATGATCAAGGGCGAGGTGTTTATTCCTTTCTAGGCGTGTGCTCTGGTCTATGAGTGATGACAAGCACTATTTTTTTCCCTGGAACTCTGAGTAGGATTCCTTCTCCATTGCCAACACAAGCTCTACCATGCCAATGCTCCTCCTCACTCCAGGACCGAAACCCAGAATTGCAACCCAGATCCAAGCACAGACAAAGCAAGAGAATCCGGCCTTAGCACCAGCAAAGAGATCTCTGCAAGCCCCTTCTGATCTGCCACTGGATACCCCCTCCATCTGTGAGCTGATAGCTCTGGAAGCAGCTGCTGCCCCAGGGCTGTGCTGGTACTGGGGCTGGGACCGAGGTCCTCTCTCACCATGGTCAGACAAACATTTCCTACTGACCTTATAAGTTGTCTTTGGCATTTGTGGGTTGAGAAGTCTGGAAAATGCCACAGCTCCCCTTGATTCAATCCACTGAGAACTGCTCCAGGTTCTCTGAGGCCTGATTTTTGCCTGCTTGGCCCATGCTGAATTATACTCCTCTCCCACCCTGTTGCAACAGACCTTTTCAATCAACACTCCAGGTTGTCTTGGACTGGAAATGTGTTTCACTCTGTTTTTTGTTTTTGTTTGTTTTTTTTGTTTGTTTTTTTTGCCGGTTGTGCTGCTGTTGAATTTGTTTAGAGGCATTTTTACAGGTATTTGGAGAGGTTTGGGGGAGAGCTCAAGCAAGTCACTGCTTTTACTCCACCATCTTGGCTCTGCTGTGTCACGCAAATTTAAAGGAGACTTTGCGTGATTCTTTGCATTGCCTATTGCATCCAGCTACACCAGAAAGTCTCAAAATGTTTTGTTGACTCTCATAATGAAATACAGCATAGGAGGACATGGACAGATGAACAGCAACTCAGCCAGGGATAGAATCACAAGGAAATATAAATCTGTAGCAAAAGAAAGATCCCTCAGTGTTAAACACGATGGCCTATGAAGAGAGGTGGAATTAGAATTGTGACCTATTGGCAAACCTGTGGGACAGTTTCAGCCACCTATTCATACTACAACTGGAAATAATTAAGCCTTAAAGCTAGGAGCCATTCTAGGTTTGGAGCTTGGAGAGAATGCTTGTACAATCATAAGAACAGCATTTAATTTCTGGTGCTAACTTCCCCCAAAGCTGAGGGGGAAGGCTGAGTGGAGGGAAGGGTCCACATTGGTCTGTGACATTGCTTAATGTTTTGGAGATGCTATTTGTATAAGAGAATTTACAAAGGTGTGTTCACTGCCATTTTATCAGCTAATTGCATCCAAAACTGCTCTCTCCACCTCACGGCAGTTGGCTTGTTGGCCATAAGGTAATGGACTGAAATCTTGTTTGTATGATTCTTCACTCATAAATCATAAGCCACAGGGTAAATATTCCTCTGGTGGAAGAGTGGGGGTTGGGGGTGTGTCTGTGTACATGAGCACCCTGAGTGGAGTTAAATGGAAAACCTTGCATCCATCCATCAGATATGCCTGGGTCACCAACATGGCTTACCACAAGGTTTCTTGCTGAGGCAGACACCAGGGTCAATCTCACTAGGGTATTCTGCTTTTGTGGTAGAGCCCCCTAGGAGACTTAGACTGGGGTGCCCCAGGCACCTCATATGCTCAATATTAACCTCATGGTAAGGTGAGGGGTAGTTGCCAGAGGTGAAATAGTGAGACTGGGCTCCCACTACATTCAAGGCCATCTCTAGTCATTCTGACCTATATCTTACCACTGGACCCAGATGACACAGGTGACTTTGAACAGCCCTGCCTCATTTAAATCCAATTCACTTATAAGTAAAGGCATCACCTTCCTTATATCATTGGTCTCTTTTAGAAGGAAAGACAAAAGCAACAACAGTGGGACATGTCATGAATGACAAAAATCAATAAACCATCAAGTAAAGAACAAGAGGCAGGTATTATTAATCAATCAATTTAATTCATCAGTTAAGCAAATGGGCAATTAATTGTTGAAAATCTCCTTCTTCTTAACTTGCTCAGCCCCTCCTCCTCTCTATTTTTCAGGCCTTTCCCCAAGTCTGCTCTCTGCTGCTTCTCTCAATCAGCCCAGGCAATTTTCTGTTCCAGAGACTCTCAGTTTGACTTTATGGTCCTTGCTCAGTCCTGGTTCACACAGGAGGAGCTCTGTGAGTAGGTTTGCTGAGTAGGCTCCTTCAAACAATCTTCCCTTAGTACAAACTTTAGCAAGTCTAAACCAGAATGTTAATACTGATTGCTCATGCCCCTTGACAGACTCGGGGACTGTGAAATCAAACTCTCTTTGAATTGGGATGTTTTTGACCAAACTGGCCACTTGAGGGATGCTAGAACCCTTTTTCCATTCCCAAGAAAACAGTCCCCATCTGGTCTCTTTTGGACCCTGCCCTTCCACTCTCCCCTGGGCTTTAAGGTCTGACAGTCCTTGTCTGATGGGGTGCGGTCATGTCTACTTTGGGAGGCAGGCCCAGGAAAAAATATAGGTTTTACTTGAATCATTAGAGTTAGAATAAGTGCAGAGCTTGCTGACTGGGGGCTGTCCCAAGGAAAAGGATGAGACTAGCAGGGTTTTCTCAGCTGGGGGTTGGGTGGTAGATTGCATACATGGCATGGGTGGAGAGAGTATATATGGATGTGGGAATAGAGTTTGAATGCCCTTGTAAGATTGGGTAGGACGGAGGGTTAAAGGAGACCTCAAAGGTCATCTGCTCCATGCTCCTCCTTTGAGAAACAAGCTGGCTGAGTTCAAGGGGAGGGCACAGAGCCTGAGCTCAGGTCTCTCCTGCCTGCCAGGCTACCTGGCTTAAGCCTTAGCCTCTTCTTCTTCTGACAGCTAAGCTTCATGGGCTGAAGGCACTCCTCAGCAGCTGGTGGGTAGGTTCCTCATAGAGCTAGGGGCACTGGGAGTCTTCAGTTAGGACTGAGAGGTTAAGTGAAAAGCAAACCAAGTCCCTGGCCCCACCCCAACCAACTCTGGGGCAGCCTGGGATGTAGAGCTAGCTGGGTGAGCTAGAACTAATCTCATTCTTTCCCTTAGTGGGTTTCTTCCATTTGTGAAATAAGGCAAATGACCCCTAGCTACTTCACTCAGAGCACCACTTGAATATTTTCCTGGGGCTTATAGGCAATAGCCTATGCAAGGTCCCTTTTCCTTCCCTCTGAGAACACCATGCTTAGTAAAAGAAAAGGAGTGACTTGGACATGCCAGACATAGTAGCAACACCAAAGGGTATACCACAGTAGGTAAGACATAGAGAAGCAGAGATCAAGAACTGCTTGGTGGAGGTGGGCTGGGTGGCATTTGGGCTTTCATTGAGTCGAAGAAAGATGTAGATTATCCACAGAATGGAGGTTGCAGAAGGGGGCTCTGGGAACCAGGGTGGGAAAGGAAGCCCTAATAACCCCTTGACCAGAGTCCCTGGGCCCTTTCCTTTCCCACCCTTGGCAGGTCAATGGGGTTCTGCCCAAAAGGGAAAGAGGGGTTCTTCCCCAACCAGCACAGAACAGCCTCATGGACATCTATCACTAAGACCGTCTTCTGCAAATAGCCTGAAGAGACCAGAAGTAGGAACCCAATCCAAGTTTTTGTCAAAATCAGGCCAGAAATATAGGAAAACAATTTCACCAGGAAATCTATAAACACTTCATCAACAAGCCCAAACTGATTAGAGCAAATACTATAGTTAACAGAAATCCAGAGTAAACCACAACATAGAAAGATGTGGTCTCCATTAAAATGCATTCTAATCTGACCTATTCTAATGTGTTAGCAATGATTACACAGGGTGTGGGATGGAAGTTAGGACATGAACACACACACATATATACACACACACATAAACACACACACCTTTTCACACGCAGTGGTGCACCAATGATGAAGCACTGAATAGGATGAATTTTGGACAGGCACATATGTTCATGCACAGAAAGACTTACCCCTCATGTTAAACACCCACATTTATGAACCCCCAATAAATGATTGTTAGTGAATTTTAATAGATTTCAATTAGTAATTGAGGGAGGACACAAAAGAGGGTCTCAAAAGTGCCTTCAGAAATATCTGAATAACTTAAGACATGGAGAGATAGTGCAGTCAAAGACAAAACAGGCTGAAAACATTATCTACTAAGGAAAATCTTATGGAAAACGCTGATGGAAGATTTAAAAGCATCCCCTCAAAATGAAGATTACTATCTTCCATTTCAATACTAACATGTCCTAGTACTCACCTCTTCTCTTTATATACCCATGCATCTGAGCATTAATATGTTCTCTTTATGGAGTGAAATAGGAATTCTCTCCCATACTCCCTAGTTATTCATGTCAGTACTCACATATCCTCTCTATACTTATATTCTATAGAAGACTCTACAGTCTTACATAGGAGCATGCATAGATGAAGAGAGAAAATGTATATAAATAAATTATATGAGTTCTTTCCCATACATACTAAGATATAATCGCACACTTATACGTACATATGTGCATATACACACATACACACATACATGCACATATGTAAATAGATACACACATGCATATGCATATTAAGGAGAGTTATTCAGTACTCCTAAAGTGAAATAGAAAGAGGAAATGGAAGATATAGAGGAAATAAATATGAAGAAGAAACATTCGAGCACTTATGGATACAAAGCCCAGCCATTTTGAAGAGATGGACAGAAGGCCATCTGGACAGACAGCAGGAAGTCGCTGGGTATCAGTCCTGGTCCCTGGGGTCCTTTCCACCAGTACACAGTTCCCAGGAATGGTAACAGCCAGCTCATCGTGCTGGCAGCTCTGGACACTTGTCCCAGCATTGTGGGAGGGGAAATGAGGCAGAGAAGATTTTAGGGAGTGGGGTAAATGAGCCTAAGAAGGCTGTAGGTGAGGGGAAATGGGCCAGGTTGAGTGAGGGGCAGGGGAGGGATATTGACTACATGGAGGCCCTTGAATGGGACCCCAGAAGCAAGACAGGGGAGGGAGGGGTGGGGTTGCCTGGAGGAGGGTTGTGGTATCACAAAAGTCAGCGCTGATGTCATCTGCCACTGGCACTTAGCTGGCAGTCAACTTTGCCCAGACTCAAATCTGCTCTTCTGGTGGCTCCCTGAGGACCTCCATGGCTGGGAGTGGATATCTGAGAGGTGAGAGAGGCCAGAGGACCAGCTCAAAGCCCTTGGCATTTTAACTGTATCCTACCTTGTTAGTTTCATTATATGCTATGTTCCTTCTGTTACTTTACTGTAACTACCTACTTATTGTTCCTCCCACATGACATTTAATTTCAAAAAGTCCCCTATGACTTGGGGGGGGGACTACTATGTGCCTCGCACCTAGTAGGTGATCAATAAATGTTTATTGAATTGAATTGAAAGAAGGTGCATAATAAATGCTTGTTGACCAATTAATTGCCATTGAAGAACAGAGCACAGTCTTTCAGTGACATCTTGTGTTCTGTGTTCAAACAAAATACTGCAGGTTAATTAAAAGTTCATGAAAAGAAAAAATACTTCAAATGTCATCATTTAATGACATCAAACAACATCATCATTTCATAGTTACTTTCTATCTTAAATCCAAGTCCTAATATGCCACTCAGACAAATTCCAGAGTCTACTTTTATTGGATTTTAACCTGTGGGACAGTTTACTTCTGGTTAAAGGGGAAAACAATGGAGCTAAATGAAATCCTGAATTTACAAGAGGAAGCAAGTAATGAATTTGTTCAGTGCAAATACGAATTCAGGCCAAATCATCAATATCAAAATTACCTATGAAACTCTTTATTATAGCAAATCTAACCTGATACAGGACAAGAATTCCAAGGAATGGAGATAACACTAAGCTGGTTTCGCCATTATATGTACCAGTTAATCAGGTAAGACATTGATAATCCCTACTCACAAAGACAATATTTAGAGCAAATAAATACAAAATTATAGGTGATCTCAGTTTTTGAGGGAATTGAAAGAAATATCAAAAGTTTGAGTGTGACTTGACCGCTATGAAATCAGGCATCCAGGTAAATATTGGCATTGGCATTGGTGAGCAGAGCTAGTAAATTAAAAAAATAATGATAACCCTAGGAGTATGCAAATCAGATAGTAAATTAAGCTACAGCTGTACTCATTGTCCTCAGTAGTAGTGCTGTGATTCTAATTCAGCTCCTCTACTTCCAAATGCTAAGTGGGAGACCATCAGTCTCCCACTGTTATGCTCCATCTCAAGAAAGGCATCTCTCTCTCTCTCTCTCTCTCTCTCTCTCTCTCTCTCTCTCTCTCTTTCTCTCTCTCTCTGTTTCTCTCTGTCTCTATCTCTCCCTCTTCATTCCAGCACCACCAAGCTTTTATGGTTTTTACCTGTTGCCTCAGTTCTCTCTGTGCAGTCATTCCTTTGAGACATTCATCGAGTCCATGGGATCACAGCACCCTAGATCTAGAGCTAGAAGAGCCCTCAGAGGTCATCTAGTTCCATTCCCTTCATTTTACAGAGGGGGAAACTGGAAACCAGTTCCTTTTCAGAAAGCACACAGCTGCTTCCTGTCTGAGGCAGGATTGGAACCTGGGTTTTCCTGTCTTGAAATTCAAGGCTATATCCATTACATTCTGCTGCCTTATATTCTCTCATCTTACTAAGCTATGCTCTTCTCTCTAGAAGTACTAAGACTAAAGGTATAAGGAATACTTTGGGTTTTTTGATGTTAAAGGAAAAATAACTTCTCCAAAATGGAGAGATTCCTCTGTTAAGCACTCAATAGATCCTTTTTGGCTTGAACTGAATTTTTTGGATTCCAGGCCACATAATACTCTATTCTGAAGGTGTCACATCCTTTACCCCAGCTTTGCATCTTGCTGATCTGAGAGGTTTGAAAGGAATTATACAGTTGTTTAGATTATAAGATAGTAGCAGATATAAATAAAATGATATAAATATATTATAAGCAAATAAAATAATAAAAATAAAATAAATAAAAAAACATCATTTCTGCACCAAAAATGATATAAATGTCCTGGAGGGTATATATTTCATTCCATGATAAATATCATGGAAACAATTGAATCCAATTATACTCACTTATGTATCAGAAGGGTCCTAAGGTAACACGGTAGCACCACAATTCTGTCATTCTTATGAAAATATTCTGTCTTTTGATTCTTTTACTTGGGAATCTTTAAGATTTCACCAGCTTAAGCACAATGCTAAATCAGCTCAGTGCTATGATGACTTATCCTGTTTCAGATGACTTTTGATATGATGAGAGTTTAATAGAAAATTTTGATGTTCATGATTTTAGTCTGAATTCATATTGACACTGAGGGAATTCAGTACTCTATTGATTCCATAAATTTAAGATTTTATTTAGTTTTATTCTGCCTATTTGACCAGGAAGAAGCTATGACATGGGAAAAAATTCAATAAAAATATGGTTTAAAATTAGTCATACCCTTGGACACAAGATGGTAGACTAAAAGTGTAATATCTGCATTAACCACAAGACAAGGATTTCAATTTCAAATTCTTCTCTGGACTAGAATTTTCATTACAATACAATATTGTCTCTATCCACAAGGTAACACCAAGAAGTTGCTAAATTCTGCAATGTCAGTCGTGAACACCAGATGTCACAAAAGACTGCGATATATTATTCTTAACTATATTTTTATTGACAACCAGATGTCACCAAATGACTGTAACATGGTCTTCAATGACACTAAATTAGTCCATAAAAGTTTATTAAAAGCCTATTATGTGCTTTAATATTAGGTATGTATTATGTACTAGGACTCCAAAGATAAGACGGAAATAGTCACTGCCTCAGAGAAAAGTATATTCTATTGGCGGAGACCAATTTTGTATGAATAATACAAAACTCAATAAGCATGGCCATTCAAAGAGGAAGAAGACATGTCTCACAATTACTTTCCAGAGGTGAAAGGTCCACAGAGATGGCAACATGTATTTATTTTCAGACATTTTCAATGTATTGATGTCTTTTAATGAATTTTTCTTTAAAAGTATTTTTTTTCTTCTGTAGGATGGCTTTCTGCATAATTGTTTTGTTAAGTCATGTCAGACTCTTTGTGACCCAGTTTGAGAGTTTTGTGGCACAGAAACTGGAGTGGTTTGCCATTTCCTTCTCCATGGCATTTTACACTAGCAAGTGTCTAAGGCTGGATTTGAACTGAGGTCTTGCTTTTTTGATATGGCTAATATGGAAATAGGTTTTGCATGATTAACCATTTATAATTGATATCTCAGTGGTTGGAGGAGGGTCATGAAGGGGAGGAGTGAATTTGGAACTCAAAATGTAATAGGAAAATAATGTTAATAATAGATAATAACTTCATTTTTTAATTAATGCAGTATTTAGAAAAAAAGATAGAAAGAGGGGAAGAAATGCCCAGACTTAATCCTCTCCAGGGATTTTGACCTTAATGGGGATTGGCATCTAGTTTTATCCTCAGGACAAATTGTGTGGCTTCTCTTGGTTGGGTTCTGCCAGAGACATGGCCTGATTGTGTGTACTAGGAGAACAGAGGGCTAAAGTTGAAGAACCTAGCAAATTGTGCTTGATTGTAGAAAAAGAGAAGGAAACAGAAATCTGGCCGGGGCTGAGTGTGGCAGAAAGTGTTTGTAGTCAGGACTGGACTCCAATTCTCTCCTGCTCTGTGCAATGGTTCATATGGTTGGTTCAGAGCAGGGGTTCCTTACCCTTTCAAGCCTCATACCCCTTGGCTTTTCAGTAACCTTCTCATGCCTTTTATTCAATGTGAAATGCAATAAATTAGACTGCATAATCTCATAGGAATGAAAATAAAGAGATTAATTTTTTTCTCCAACGATACACCAATACTTTGTAACTTCACTGATGGGATAATATCATTATTTGCTAAATATTTTGTTTATCCCTTTAACAAGCTCCTCCTCTCCGGGGTGAGACAATCTCTTAGGTCCTCCTCCAGTTTAAATCTTTGAACTTCCAATTTTACTTTCCTACTCTCCCTTACAGGGCTTTTGGGAGGTCATTGCCTCATTCATTAAGCCAGGGTTGAGCTGCCAGGCTACCTGGAACCAGCCCTGCTACCCTACATGCACACCTGAACCACTCTGCCTGCAACCTCCCTGCCTGGCCTGATTGACCTCTGAGCCTTGGTCCTGGAGGGAACCATGGTTAGGTCTGATCTCAAGGAGAGGAGGGCCATCCCTGCAGCATTCCCACTTCCCCTTCCATAGTGCGGTTCCTGGCCAAGGTTTCCCATGTAGATAGATCCTCTACATCTGGACATCATTTAAGCCTGTTTACCTCTTCCTCTACTCTCTGAAATGACACACAGCTGCCATGTAATGAACAGAACACTGGGGTTGGAGTCAGAGCACCTGGTTTGGAATCCTGGCACAGACTTTCCAAGGTTCTAGTAACCTGAGTGACCATGACAATTCACTCGACCTCTCTGAGATTCCAGAAGCCTCTTATGACATCACTTTCAGGACTGGATGCTAGCGTGGATCCCTGTGGACAGTCTACCATGATACCCAAAGATGCTACTTCTAGCCCTCTGTGGTGGGGAAGGAAGATAGAGAGGCTTTGAAAACTCTCTCTAGTAGGGAGGAGGGAAGGGGATCAGGCTGAAATCACTGCTCTGCCTCCATGAGGCAGCTGCCTCAAAGGGGAAGAGGTTGCCTCAGGGTGAAAGTACTTAGTTCTCCAGCACTAGCTGGATACCCACCAGTCTTGAATGTTGTACAGGGGATTGATGCTCAGGCCTGTGAGGGAATGAGGTGTTTTTTTTTAATTTTAGAGGTAGAAATTTTCCCTGAGTAATGCTTTGGCTGCATCCCACAAATTTTGGTATGTTGACTCATTGTTGTAATTCTCTTTAATGAAATTATTGGTGGTTCTATGATCTGTTCTTGGACTCACTCATTCTTTAGGATTAGATTATTTGGTTTCCAATTAAATTTTAATGTATGCTTCCACAACTCTGCAATTTATGTTGCATTGTGTTGTGTAAAAGTGCATGTAATATTTCTGGTTTTCTTCATTTAGTTATGTGGTTTTTATACAGTAATGTGCATTCATTTCTTGTGAAGATCCTACAGTGGAAGAGTGATTTCGAAGGACAAAAATTACCCAAGAGCCAGTCTTGTTTCTCAGTGGGTGAAGTTTTATTTTTATAAAATCAAATGGAAACAAGCAGTGTCAGGAGGCTGGTTGGTTGAGTGGAAGGGGAATGGAGACTTGCTCATATCAGAGCTGAAGGGGGAGTGACTTATAGAAATTTGCTATGATATAATCTTTGTGCTATGCAAGCAAAAATAAAGACTTGTGCCTGTGTTTTACTGGGTCTTCGGGGTGGCTCTCATGGATCGGCTATGCTATCACTCTTGAGAATCCCTTCATTATCATGTTCATGAGATGTTAATGGGGACTTTGACATACTATCAGTCAGTGAGGAATCTCATTGTGGTCTTGTGTGGTCTTGAGAAAATACCTTGACCACAAGGCCGCTGGTGATAGGGTGGGCTGAGAGTCCATAGACAGGATAGGATGGGCCGTGGAGTGGTGAGGTTGCCTGTTAAGCATATGGGAGAAGTAGTTGCCTACTCAGCATATGAGGAAAGGGCTCAGTATATGGGAGAAAGGGTTGCCTACTCAGCATATGCGGAAAGGATAGGGCCTCATTGTTCTGGGGGAAAGATAAGACCTTGCTGCTCTTACTCCATTTTCCCCATTTCTTGTGTTGTGGGAATTAGGACAAAGGCTCAAGTCATCACTGGGTGCTTCAAACTGGTAAGGGGTAAAGGTAAGACACATCAAAGCAGGGTTACCTCACATGAACAGCATGTAAAAAGGCAGTGGAGTCATCAAGGGAAGTGGAATAAGGAGTGGCCGTGAGGACTTTGATTTGAAAGAGGTACCTGGAAATGAGAGAGGAGAGATGATTAAGGAGGTGCAGACCCAGTAAGAGGGCCAAAATGTTCCTCCTGATTGGCCAATGCAGGTTTTAGGCCTTTCTCAGGTCTTGGGGGTTCCAAATGGTTTGGGGAGGTGTCTATATACCCTCCTTTTTGGTCAATGGTGCACCAAAAGCTGCCATCTGCAGCCCAAGGAAGGTATGGGAAAACTTCACTTCCTTAAGGAGTGGGAAGAGATGGCCAATTGCAGCCTGTGTTCACATGATTCAGGAATTCACATCCACAATTTTGCAGCTGTAGGAGTAGTCAGAAAGATCTGTCAGGGGCTTTTAGCAGACATATAAGTTGAAAATTGAGAGAAAAACATAGGTCCTTGGTTAAAGGCACATAGAGATGATTTAGTTTCCCAGTCATGCAGGGCTAGGTTCAAACAATACAATAAAGTTTTCTCATAATTCACAGAGCTGAATAATAACATTAAGTCGGGTACAGATTAAACTACACAGAAGGCTCATAATAGACTAGGTTTGAGAAGGAAAAGGTAACCAAGAAAACTTGAACATGAACCATACAAATCAATACAAACATTATTGCCGATGTTAACTAACATTAAGTTCCTTGTATCCCAGTAACCTATTCCCAATGTCCATTTAAGCAGCACCTTTTGAATCCCAGATGTCTCAAGTAGTTATCTGGTCCCTAAATACCCTTTCTTTGACAATAGGTTTTATTCTGAGGACAGTTGTAAAAGGGAGTTCTGCTTCTCTGATTCAGATCTAGAAGTTCCTAGATACTTTTGACTTAACATAAATTAATATAATCACTTACATTTGGTTTGCCATTTTTGAAACTTGACAATTTCAGTTTATATATCATCTGCTGTTTCTATCCTTACCTAAATCCTGTACCTGGTATAAGGACCTTTTTAAATGTGAAGGTTCAACCAAAAAATGAGCTCTTCTGCCTCTGAAAATTTTCAGACAGATATTTTAATAAAAGAGAAATAATTTCACTGACTTTTACCACTATCTTATAAAATTAGATGTCTGTCACATTATATCTTTGTTTAATTACTTGGTCTAATCATTTTCTCCTTAGCAGGATGTTATCCCTATATTATTATTATTTGGCAATGAATGTAAGTTAAAATTATAAGCTATTCTTTCATGCATCCTATTATAATAATGCACGGATTTTCCAGTATCCATCTATTATTTAATATATTTAGTGTTGTACTTACAGAACTTCTTGATTATAGAAATTTACTATAAAAGGAAAAAGGAATATTTAGTTATTAAACAGGTACTACTACTATTATTTATAATAATAGCAGATTTTCATTTGAAAATTTTGGCTATTATGAAAGTAGATAAGGTACTCTAAAGATATAGCTTTGACATGTTAATGATGAGTCAACTACTGGGTATTTGCTGTATATTTGAAGCCCCTAAATATGGGTAGTTTTAATTCATAAGTAAATGATTAATGAAAGGTAAACTGTTAGAGAAACATCAGGAAAGATGCCCTAAGTTGAGGTTAGTGAAATTTTGCTATTTAAGGTAAACATTTCTGGAACTATAACTTATTATTATTTTGAGCTTTTTTTTCTTACTGACATAGTTATCTGAATTGTCATGCAGCCAGTAGTAGAAAATGGCATGTGCAGCAGTCTTGGGACTGCTGAGGTGGATGTCTGTGCCTGGGAAACCATTGTGGGGATAACCTAGGACACGACCGCGATACCTAGAATCCTATGATCTTCCTGACTCTATTTCCCCATTATGCTATTTCCTTGCTGATAAGGAAAATTCATCACCTGGTTAATACGAAGCCTTCCTTTAAGACTCTGCAACTAAATGATTGGCTGTCAGGCATGACTCATGCCTGGATTGAAACAGAGATAAGGGAATTTTTTTTCTCTGACAGAACTGTTTTTCCTTTGTTATGATATAACTATGTCCCTCTTTTTCCTTTTATAGCAAATTTCTATAACAAAGAACTTTTGTAAGTAAAATACTAAATATTAAACAATTAACTGATACTGGAACATCTCTGAGTTATTATAATAGGATGCAAACATGAATATCTTACAATTTTAACATATATTTGTGGTTTTCGGCTTGCAGAGTGATTTCTTCCATATTTGCAGCCTCATGATCAGGGCTTGGCTTGAAACTTCCAGTACTGAGAGAGGAGACTTTTGACTGCTCTGCTCATTTATATACCTGTCTGGCATAAATCTCTCTATCTTCAGTTCATCTGCTTTCAGGCAACTTGTGTTTTCCCTATTCCATGTTAAAAACTGTAATCTCCTGTCTTTGGCTGTGTCTTGCCTTCAAGTGACTGTCCCCCACATGTTCTTCTCATTCTGGCCAGGCCGTCATGCAACTGGCCCCAACAACCTCCTGATCCTCCCCTTGCATCTCTGTCCATGGTCCCTAAGTGTCCCTTCACAGGCACGTGACCCACTTCCTGCCTCCCTCACTCCGTTAAAGCCAAGTCTTTGGGTAAATTCATGTTACTTTGAAATTGCTCTACTTAGAGCTTTGCCCAATGGTCCACTTACAGAAAGTGAATATTCTGTGTAGTTGATTAAAAAAAAAAGATGGCATAAGTGGAAAGCAGGTTGGCAGAAATTTGATAGGAGATCAATACCTCACACCACTTATCAAAGTAAAATATAAGAGAACACATGAATTAGATATGATAATAAAAATAATAAAGTGATTAATGATGAAAATTTTAAGTGAGAGACTCAAGAGATATTTTATAATCATTAATAATTACTCTAGCTTATATCTACAATTCATGAATTTATTAATCTAATAGCTATAGATTAAACTCCTCCAATGTTCTGGGCACATAGAAAGACAGGTGGCCTAATTAAGGTATCAACAAGAATTTTTTTTTTTGGTGAGGCAAGAGGAGTTAACTGACTTGCCCAGGGTCACACAGCTAGAAAGTGTCAAGTGTCTGAGGCCAGATATGAACTTAGGTCCTTCTGACTCCAAGGCCTGACCTCTATCCACTGTGCCACCTACCTGCCTTCAACAGACATTTTGTGTGTGTGTGTGGCAACTGGGGTTAAATGACTTGCCAAGAGTCACACAGCTAGTGGGTGTTATGTGTCTTAGGCCGGACTTGAATTCAGGTTGTCCTGACTCCAGGGTCAGTGCTCTATCCACTGTACCACCTAGCTGCCCCTCCTTAAGGACCTGCATAAGAGGCAGTGTGCTAGGTTCTAGTGATGCAAAAACTATTGAGGGAAATATCCCCTACCCACTAGAACCTTATGACATTCTAATGAGACAGAAAATACATAAGAGTATATAGAGAATAAAGACAAATAAAGGCAAAGTACAAAATAGTCTGGGAGCTAGGCCACTAGCAGTTGGAATCAAGAAAGGACTCGTGGAATAGGTAATGTTTGAACTGTGTCTTGAAGGAAGAGAGAGATTCTCTGAGGCCTAAGGATAGAGGTTCAGCTTCAGAGTCAGGAAGGCTCAGAGTTCAAGTACAGCTTAAGATTCATGCTAGCAGCATGACCACAGTCAAGTCACCTGGCCTTTTAGTGCCCCAGACAACTCTGTAAGATCACTGATACATTCAGATGCATTGTCAGTCTTACCGAGGAGGCAGAAAAAAGCAAGAGTACTTAACTTGGAACACTCTGACTTGGTTTTGCCCAAAGTCACATAGCTAGTAAGTGCCTAAGGTTGGATTTGAATACAGATCTTCTTAACTCAAGGACAGGTGCTCTAAACATTAAACCACCTAGATGGAGGGATTCAGAGATATCAGAAGACTATTGCCAAGCCACTGCCTGGGAGCCTGCCTTGAGGCCAAGGAAGGATAAGAAAAGAGCTTATTCTCAGCGCACTAAAGTTCTGCAAGTGCTAAGCCCCTTCTCATTTTACCACCCACCTGGAGGAAAAACTCTAGTGGTCTTACTTGAGTTAGGAACTCCTCAAGTAATTTCATGTATGGTGGGTGCAAGGGTCTGAGAGCAAAAACTATCAACCCACAGAGAATGTAAACTACTTTTAATATAAGCAGCAAGAGAAACTTCAACTATCCCATGGGGAAATTTGACCACTGATCATCCCTACCTTTTGGCCTTCTTTGTTCTCTTTCTATAGAATAGCTGTTCTGGCCCAGTGATGGTGTGTATATCCAACACTCTGTCCTGATGCCACCATAGGGCTAGTCTCATGAGTAAATTCCCTTATATGATGCAATTAGCCCCAGTAACTTTAATAAATCAAAATATAAAATCAATACTGGCAGGATCTGCTTCTTTCTTTGGAATCATATATATTCCCATTATGGTATACCATGACGAATGCCATCCCTTGGACGATCTGTTTCCTTACTAGTTTGTTCCTTCTTAAATGAACTCAGCATCAAGTTTAATTAGCCTAGCCTGGCACAGAAATGGTGGAGACAAGTTAAGGGACTTGCCCAGGGTCATGAAACTTTTAAGTATCAGAGGCAGTATCTGAACTCAGCTCTTCTTGACTCTATGCTCTGGAGACAGAACTTCAGTTCATCCTATGAAACAGTAAGACCCCTTTTCAGAGCCCTGAGGACCTATGGGGATTTAGCTCCCACTTTCCCTGACCCCACTAAATGTACACACACTGACACACAGACATAAAGACACAGACAAACACACACACACACACACACACACACACACACACACACACACTCCTGGGTTACCTTCAATGTTGCTTTCAACCAGATGTTACCTCTAATCACATGTATAAAATTCACTCATTCAAAAAGTGTTGAGTATCTGTGGTGTGCTTCACCTTCTGTGTTTGGGTTTTATGGGATGGAGTAGGTGTGGAATGACTTCCTGAAATACCTCATATTCCAAATGGGGACTCATGGATCAACAGACTAGTGGACAGGTCTGGAACACCTGGAGGTTCAGGCTTGACAGACAAGTGGCCAGCTCCCTACGTACCAGAACAACAAGCCAGGGGCCATGCACCTGACCTTAGGTGCAAGAAATTTGGAACAGTTCCCCCTGCACCTGAAGAGCACAGCTTAACTTTAATAGTTACACCTTAAGTTGGGAAATCAGAAAAAAAAAACACAAGGAAAAAACCCTGACCATAGAAAGCTACTGTGGCGACAGGGAAGATCAAAACACAGACTCTGAGAACATAACAATGCCAAAACATCTAAATGTGAAGGCTTAAAGAGAAATTTGAAATGGTTTCAGGCCTAAAAAGCCCTCCTAGAAGAGCTTAAAAAGTACTTTTAAAATCATATAAGAGAGGCACAAGAAAAATTTGGAGAATAATGAGAAGTATGCAAGAGAATCATGAAAAGAAGGTCAAAAGTTTGGTAGAAGAAGAACAAAAATGGGCAAAGGTGTACAAAAATCCACTGAAGAAAACAACTCCTTAAAAATAAGAGTGGCTTACTGAAAAAGGAAATACAAAAGATAACCAAAATGTAAAACCATAGCTAAATAAAAGTTAGATCATTTTCATTAAAAAAGATACCTAAAAAAAATAATTACTTAAAAAAGAGAATTGGATAAGAGAAATCTAATCTGATGATTCAGCAATAGCAAGAATAAAACAAATCAAATTTAAAAAATGAAAAAAAAATCAAAGAAAATGAAATGAAATACCTCATTGGAAAAACCACTAGAAAATAGATCCAGGAGAGATAATTTCAGGACTATTGGACAACCTGAAAGCTATGATAAAAAAAAAAGAGACTGACAACATCTTTCATGAAAGGATTAAGGAAAATTCCCCTGATATCCTAGAACCAGAAGGTAAAATAGACATTGAAAGTATCCACTGGGGCAGCTAGGTGGCACAGTGGATAGAGCACCAGCCCTGGAGTCAGGAGGACCCGAGTTCAAATCTGGCCTCAGACACATAACACTCACTAGCTCTGTGACCCTGGGCAAGTCACTTAACCCCAATTGCCTCACTAAAACAAACAAACAAACAAAAAAAGAAAGGATCCACTGAACACCTCTGGAAGGATCCCAAAATGAAAACTCCTAATATTATTAGAACCACATTCCTGAACTCTTATGTCAAGAAGAAAATACTACAAACAACCCAAGAGAAACAATGTAAATATTGAAGAGCCACAGTGAGAATTCCACAGGATTTTGCAGCTTCTACATTAAAGGATCAGAGGGTGTGGAATATGATATTCTGGAAGATAAAGGAGATTAGGTTAAAGCCAAGAATCATCTACCCAGTAAAACTGAACATGATTTTCAGAGAAGGAAATGGACATTCAATGAAACAGAGGCCATCCAAACATTCCTAATGAAAAGACCAGAGCTTAACAGTAAATTTGATTTTCAAATATAAGACTCAAGAAAGGCATAGATTTACAGGAGAAAATTGACAGTAAAACTATACTAGTGGGGGGTCTCAACTTTCCCCTCTTAGAACTAGATAAATCTAACCATAAAATAAAGAAGAAAAAACTGAAGGAGGTTATTAGAATTTTTGAAAAGGTAGATATGACAGACCTCTGGAGAAAGCTGAATGTGGATGGAAAATAATAATCTTTTTGTTAGTGATACACGACACCTATACAAAAATATACCATGTATTGAGAAATAAAAACCTCACAAGGAAATGTAAAAAATCAGAAATATACATGCTTTATTTTCAGAGCATAATGCAATAAAAATTACATGTAAGAAAGGGCAATGGAGAGATTAAAAATTAATTGGAAATGAAATAATCTAATCCTAAAGAATGAGTGTATCTAAGAACAAGTTATAGAAACTATCAATAATTTCAATGAAGAAAATGACAACAATGAGACAATGGACCAAAATCTGTGGGATGCAGGCATAGCAGTACTTGGGGAAAACTTTATATCTCTAAAGGCTTAAATCAATAAAATAGAGAAAGAATTGATCAATGATTTGGGCATGCAACTAAATAAGTTAGAAAAAGAACAAATTGAAAATCCTCAACTAAATAACAAAATGAAAATCCTGAAAAATTAAAGGAGATATATAAGATGGAAAAATAAGTAAACCATTGAACTAAAAAATCAAACCAAGGGCTGGTTTTATGAAAAAAAATAAAAAGCAAACCATTGGTTCACTGGATTTTAAAAAAGAAAGACAAAAACCCAAGGATCAGTACAGAAAATGAAAATGGTGAATTCACCATCAATGAAGAGGAAATTAAAGCAATAATTAGGACGTATTTTGCCCAATTGTGTCTCAATAGATTGAACAATCTAAGTGAAATGAGGGGATATTTACAAAAAAATATAAATTTTCTAGAATAACAGAAGAGGAAATAGAAGATGTATCCCCACTTTAGAGAAAAGAAATTGAACAAGCAATCAATGAACTCCCTAAGAAAACATCGCCAGGGTGAGATGGATTAATGTGGGAATACTGCCCAGCATTTAATAAAAAAAAAAATTCCAATACTATATAAATTGTTTGGGAAAATAGGCAAAGCTGGAGTGTTGCCAAATTCCTTTTATGCCACAAATATGGTCTTGCTATCTACACCAAGCAAAGCGAAGACAGAGAAAGAAAACTGCAGATCAATTTCCCAAATGGATAATGATACAAAAATTTCAAATAAAGTACTAGCAAGGAGATTACAGCAACATAATAACAGGAAAATACACTTTGACGACATAGGATTTATACCAGAAATGCGGGGATGGTTCAATATTAGGAAAACTATCAGCAAAAGTGACCATATAAATAATAAAACCAACAAAAATCATGTGATTATCTCAAGAGATGCAGAAAAGGTTTTTGACAACATGTAGCACACATTCCTAGAAAGAATACTAGAGACCATAGAAATAAATGGAGCTTTCCTTAAAATGATAAGTAGTATCTTTCTAAAACCATCAGCAAGCTTTATCTGTAATGGCCATAAGCTAGAAGCTCTCCCAATAAGATCAGGGGTGAAACAAGGATGCCCATTATCCCCACTATTATTCAATATTATATAGGAAATATTGACTCTAGCAATAAGAGTAGAAAAAGAAATGGAAGGAAATAGAATTGGCAGTTAGGAAACAAATCCAACACTGTTTCTAGATGATTTGATACTATACTTAGAAAATTCTAGAGAATCAACTGAAAAACTAGTTGAAATCATTAACAACTTTAACATAGTTGCAGGATATAAACTAAATCAACATAAAGTATCAGCATTTCTATATATTACCAAAAAAGCTCAGAAGCAAGAGATAGAAAGAGAAAGCCTATTTAAAATAACTTCAGAAATTTAAAATACTTTGGAGTCCACCTGCTAAGATAAACCCAGGAGCTTCATGAACACAATTATGCAACCCTTTTCTCACAAATAAAGTCAGACCTAAACAATTGGAAAATTATTGGTTGCTCATGATTGGGTTGAGCAAGTAAAATAAATATGATAATTCTACCTACATTAATTTACTTATTCAGGCTATATCAATCAAACTACTAAAACTATTTAATAGACCTAGAAAAAACCATAACAAAATTCAGCTGGAACTACAAAAGATCAGGAAATGAAGGGAAATCATGAAAACAAATGTATAGGAAAGTGGCCTAGCCATCCCAGATCTCAGACTGTATTCAAAGCAGTAATTTTAAGAATCTGAGCACCTTAATGGAGAGAAGATGGATTTTATATATGGAAAGGCTGTGGCTATTTGCTATTTTTTTTCTTCTGCTGAGTTTTGTTTCCTCTTTCTGGTGGTTCCTCCTATTGGTTCTAATTCTTCCTTACAACATCATTAATGTGAAAATATGTTTAATAGGAATGTATATGTATAGCCTATATCAGATTGTGTACCATCTTGGGGGGGGTGGCGAGGGAAGGGGAGAAAAATTTTAAACTCAAAAGCATATGGAAGTGATTGTTGGTAAATCAAAATAAATGAATTTTAAAAAAAGACTGTGGGCGGGATATAGGGGTGGCCAAGTAGTTTGGGGTGACTGGAGAAGAGGTCTGGAAGAAGGGAGTCTAAGGAGGATTTTGATGGGAGTGACTTAGAGGTAGAATGGGGTCCAGATAGGATCAAGGGTTGGAAGTGGGACAGGGGTCACCAGGGAGGCATGCGTGTCTTCCCTCAATGTTCATGTGTGGGTACCCTGGTCTAAATCTTATATAATATAAACTTTCCAGAGGCTGGACAAGAGGGAGCCACATCCTCCTATCTGGCTCAGTATCCTCTACCAAGGGACTTCCTAAATTTCTTTCTAGAACTACTTCAGATTCGGGATTTTATTCTCTCCAACATCAGCCTTCCTGACACTAGTGAATTGGCATAGAGGATAGACAATTGGAATTGGAGTCACAAAACCGAGACCAAAGTTCTGCCTTATTCAGGCAAGCCACTTAAACTCTCTAAACTTCAATTTCCATATCTGTACAATGGAGGTTATAATAATACGTAAACTAAGTAATTGATAGGGTAGTAGTAAAGTTCAAATGGGATGTTTTCAAAGTGCTTTTCAAAACATGATTCACTATAGAAGTGTTTATTATTATTATCATTCATCTCTCATAGTCTTTTTGATGGAGTTTGCATATCATGCTATTGACTGTTTTCTGTTTAATGTTCTTCAGATTATTGCACAGAATCACTGTTTTCTATAATTCTGTAAAAGTATTGAGATGTTAACTCATCTGCTGCAGGCTCCATGAATACATCTTTGGGACAATTCTAGGAGGAGACAGGACTGTGGGAATGACCTGTTCCTCATGCTGTTCCCACACAGTTTTCAGTTTTTCCCTGGGTCTGTATATGTTGGAAGGTTTCATCCATGAGGCTTAGAGGGTAGGAACACTTGCTATGCTATTATAAATATTATTCTTGATTTTTTATAGGTCAACATTAAGACTAGGAGACGGGGATGATAGTTTTGTTCCATGACAATGTTCCAGTTCCAGTACAATTTATTTTTGAATCCCCAAAGGATATCCTGAGGACTCCATTTGTGATAGAAACATTTGTTATCTATTCACTTTTGAAAGATACTGAGCTTCTGATGAATAATTCCATCCACTAATTCATGTCTTGCTAAGTATTCATTAGGTACTAATGTTTTACAACCTGCAGTGAAGTATTGCCCTGTTTCTACCATTTCCTTCTACACTCTGTGCTGATTGCTAAATCTGGACTCTTCCAGAACAATCTTTCTATTATCTCTGCTGACAATGACCTGATGTGGGATTGCCATCAGACATCCCCTCCATTTCTACAAACAAAGTCCTATGGTGAGCCAGTATTCAGTGATTCTCTGTATACAC
The DNA here is from genome assembly GCF_900497805.2 of Vombatus ursinus. Taxonomy (NCBI): domain Eukaryota; kingdom Metazoa; phylum Chordata; class Mammalia; order Diprotodontia; family Vombatidae; genus Vombatus; species Vombatus ursinus. Next base: position 39,670 of record NW_020943787.1, on the reverse strand, counting down.
ATTGTTGGTTGCATTCATGTGGATTGTCACTATGGGGTGCATCTGGACTCCATCCTTGGATCTTTGCTATTTTATAGAATTCCCCAAGAGATTGACATCTTTCTGATACACTGGACACAACCAGGTGTGAGTATCTGTTTACTTTTTTTTAACTTACTTTTACTATTGGTAAGTTAAGTGTTACATCTCTGTGTTGCAATAGTATTTCTGTCAGTTTTAAACTTGTTTAATATATGCTTTAAAAAAGAAGTATTGATCTCTGTGTCTCATTACTAAGTAGCATTTTGTTAGGAAACTTTCCAAGTCATTTTTTATCCATTTTTGCAGAAATAGGAGAGACACTTTCTACACTAGGCACTATCTAATAGGACAGCTACTTTAAGAATGACATCATCTGAGAGGGGGACTAGGAAGCAAGAAATGTTCCCCTTGATTGGCAGGCAGAAGGTTGTAAGGGGGATGACTCAGAGCTACAAGAACGACTGTAGTTGAGGTGGTATTTGGACTACCATGGTTCAGGTCATGTAAAACAAGTGCTGTATGGAGTGCCAGCCAAGATAGGCTTCCCAAACAAAAAGCTCTCTAAGCAAGCTCAGCAGGCACCTGAGACTTTTGTTTTACCCAGGCAGACTTCCTTTACGAACAGAGAGAAGGGATTCTCACCAAAATACAAGGACTTGATGAAGGTCTTTAACCAGGAGCTACCTTCTGATTTTGTTGGCCCATAAGTATTCTACTAGGGACTTCCCCTCCATCAAGAAGGGATTCAGTTGGTTTCCTTAAAGGGTACCAATAAAAACATTTGTCAGTTAGGGGTTAAGTTACTGCTATCACTATGGATCCTCAAAGGCCAAAGTACACACAGAGTCAACATGCAAGCATATACAGGAGTATCTTCATTGTTATACTGCACCCTTGTAGAAGGACCGGGGCTTCTTCCAATGTCAGAGATTGCAAAGAATGCCACATCCTATTCCACCCTCTGAAGATTACCCTTTCAAATGCCTCACACTGTGTCTATGCATACACCTAGCAAAGATCTCAGAGGTGAAGCACATGCCAGCCATGCTGAAATGGGACCAACACCGGAAAAAGGGAATCTGGATTGCTCAGAATTAAGACAGGCACAGGCCTAAGGGAAGCAATGAGAAGGAGATCAATATCAAAGGTCTCATTGTGGGAACCCTTGACTGGGTTTGGCAAAATCACACACAAACCCCTCCAAGCACCCTGGCCCTTCCATGCTTTAGATCACACATATTCAAGTGCTTTCACCTCAATTCAATAAGTAGATCAGTAGAAAGGGTTTAATATATGGTTTCTCATTTCATTTCATTTACCAGCTAAGCACCCTACTTAGGATCACCACAGAACTGAAAGTTTTGTCACTTTTTTCATGATTTGTATCTCAAGCTAGTGTGTACACAATGCAAATAAGTGCTGTAATAGTAAGACTTATCTACCCAATGTTGAATGGGACTAGATGGAAATGTGAGGAAATGGTAAAACCTGATTTTTAATGTGGGGATGATGGCATTTTTTGATGTAGTAGAAGATGGCCAGCATAATGTATAGAGAGATTAGTCCATCTGTCATTCCCTTCCACCCACCTCAGTTAAGGAAATCCTCCAGAAACACCTGTACCTATAGAGAGGCCGACTGCCTCCCCTACAAGGACAAAGAGCAATTGGGAGGATAAGAATCACAAGCCAGATCAGCACTTTGCAAGGGACAGTTCCATGCAGCTGAGCTCTTATGACCCATCACAAATTTGCTGGGAAAGGAACAACATTTGGTGAGCAATTGGAAGGAACAGCAAGATTTCCTCCCCATCTGCAGCCCTGTACAGGAACTGCTAGGGGAAGCAATTGCTTCAGGGGAGGGACAGTGGAGCTGATTTGAAGAAGTTCCCCAAGGCTGGGATGTCATTGATTGCCTTGAGGGGATGGCCTGGGTGCTGTGCCCAGAGCAGCATAAGAGAGTCTGGGATTTCAATAAGATCAAATCCAGGTATCTGTTTGCAAGAGAGTATAGAGCAAAAAAGGTAGGTGAATGTGGCAGAGCAGTGATCTTGGGAATCAGAGCAATATATTTGGGACTATGATTGAGAGGAGATGGTGGATTGAGAGGGGAAGTGGAGAAAAAGGGAGACTCTACTGGGTATTAGATGTGTGACCTAAAGATTATTAGATGTCCTTCTACCGTCACAATACAACAAATGACACCAAATACAATAGCCAAATTCTATACCCAGTTATAATATTATCCCTGCAAAGTCCAAATATAAACAAAGGGAGACAGTCATGGCTGCGAAATTATTTGATAAATACTGAAAGATCTTGCTGCTCTATGGTACCACCTCACATCTATCAGAAATGATGAATGCTAGAGGGGATCAAAGAAAATAAGTACACTAATGAATTGTTGATGGAGTTTTCTGCTGGTTCCACCATTCTGGAGAACAATTTGGAACTATGCCCCAAGGGCTGTAAAACTGTGGCCAGTGACTAAGGGGATTTGGCTTATCTCTTTTCCAGGGCCCCATTCAAGAGAAGCTGGTCCCACTGATTGTCTCTTGAAGTTGTTTTTGTTTTTCTCTTCCACTTCCTTCATGTTCTTCTCATCGTTTCTGCAGCCAGTTTGTGATGCTATAGGGTCCTTGGCCTCCAACTGGATAACTCAGTGAGACCCCCACATCTAATTGGTGGTATTCATGAGAGTCTAGTGCCCATGGTCTCGCATCAATTGTCAGCAGCCTCAGTTGTAATGAAAAGAATTTGAGATTGGAAGAACAAAGGCAGCCAGAGCCTCTTCCCCTCTTTCATAATCACAGGAGCTTCCAGATGCCCAAGGCAGGATAGTGTCTGCCATGGATATCACACTCATGGAGACATCTACAATTAAGTGTCAAGTCTATATTTAGATGTATACTTGTCCATCTGGCCCCCATGAGAGTATCACATCTAGTCCTAGGCCCCATTGAAACCAGCATTTGGTTCCAGGGGGCTCTATGAGACCCCAATCATATGGCAGAGCCCTAGCCAAACCACTCAATGGAGCCTAGGACCTCATTGAGATCACTACTTGAATGCTAGGTCCCCATCAAGATCACCACTTGAGTACCAGACTTCTAGTCAAACCATCTGAAAAAGTCCTAAAGCCACTTCAGAGAAACAACCAACTAAAGCCTAGCCCCACTGTCATACCACCAACTGGTAAATGGGATCCCAGCAAGGTCACCTACTGGATAACATTATGTTCTTCCTCAAAATCCACTCCTTTTCCTCATTTGTTTATTTCTTTTGAGGGAATCTATAGCCTTTTTAATATGCAGCTTTTCAAAAAAAGACAGGCACTTGCTTGAGCTGTCCCCCAAAGTCCTCCAAATACCTATAAAAATGACTCTAAACAAATTCTAGAGCAGCAGAACCCACAAGAAAACAGAGTGAAACAAATTTCCAGCCCAGGACAAAGTAGAAGATCCACAGGAAAGGTCTGTTGCAACAGGCTGAGAGAACTGCAGTCCAGCACAGGCAGTGCCAGCACAGACTAGGCCCCAGCAAACCCAGAGCAGCCTCAGGGGACTGAATCACTGGCAGCTGTGGTGATTTCCAGACTACTCAATCCACAAATGCTAAGGTCAACTTAGGTCAGTAGGAAAGGTCTGTCAGACATAGGTGAGAGAGGAGCACAATCCAGCTCTGGCCCCAGCACAGCCCCAGGGTGGTGGCATTGGCAGTGGTGGCTGCTTCCAGAGCTCTCAGCCCACAGATTGTAATGGAATCCAACAACAGATCAGAAGGAGATTACAAGTGTCTCTTTGAGACACTGAGGCAGGATTCTGTTGCTTTGTCCATACTTGGATCTAGGTCACAGTCCTAGGTGGCAGTCCTGAGGTGAGAAGGAACACTGGCATAACAGAGCTTGGGGCATCATTGGAGAGGGAACCATCAGTGCTTGTGGTCACTTACACATGAGAGTACAGGCCAAGAGAGGAGTAAACACCTCTCCTTATATCATACCACCTTGGAAGAACTGAAAACTAATAGGTTCCTAGAAGTACCTATGAAAACAACTGCACAAAACCCCTGAAGCTTGGGACAGTACACCCTCCACACTGAAAGTAGAATCTTACCTTAACAAAGAGTTGAAAAGTCAAATGATTGGCTGGGGAGAAGAACAAACAACAGAAAAAAATCAGGCTATAGAAAATTACTTTAGTGACAAGGAAAACAGATCATACACACAGAAGATGACAGAGTCACAGCTCCTATGTACAAAGTCTCCAGGAAAAAGATGAACTGATCTCAGGCTATGGAAGAGCTCAAAAAAGGATTTTAAAAAGCAAGGAGAAGTAGAGGAAAAACTGAGAAGAGAAATGAGAATGATGCAAGAAAATCATGAAAAACGAGCCAACAGATTGCTAAATGAGACCCAAAAAATACTGAAGAAAATAACACCTAAAAAATAGACTAACCCAAATGGCGAAAGAGGTCCAAAAAGTCAATGAGGAGAAGAATGCCTTAAAAAGCAGAATTGGTCAAATGGAAAAGAATGTCCAAAAGCTCCCTGAAGAAAATATTTCCTTAAAAATTGGAATGGAGTAAAGGGAAACTAATGACTCTATGAGAAATCAAGAAATTATAAAACAATACCAAAAGAATGAAAAAAAAAACCCAACAATGTGACATATCTATTGGGAAAACAATTGACCTGGAAAATAGATCCGGGAGAGATCATTTAAAAATTATTGGACTACCTGAAAGTCACAATCAAAAAAAGAGCCTAGACATCAATTTTCAAGAAATTATCAAGGAAAAATGTCCTGATATTCTAGAACCAGAGGGTAAAATAGAAATTGAAAGAATCCACCAATCACCTCATGAAATAGATGGCAGATTGAAAACTCCTGGAAATATTATAGCCAAATTCCAGAGTTCTGAGGCCAAGGAAAAAACATTACAAAGCCAGAAAGATACAATTCAAGTACTGTGGAAACACAATCAGGATAGCAGAAGATTTAGCAGTTTCTACATTAAAGGATCAAAGGGCTTGGAATATGATATTTCTGAGGTCAAAGGAACTAGGATTAAAACCAAGAATCACCTACCCAGCAAAACTGAGTGTAATCAATGAGGGGGAAAAATTGACATTCATTGACATAGAGGAATTCAATGCATTCTTGAGTAAAAACCAGAGCTAAATTGAAAAATTGAGTTCCAAATACAAGAATCAAGAGAAGAATGAAAAGGCAAACAGGAAAGAGAAATCATAAGGGACATATTAAAGTTGAACTGTTTACATTCCTACATGGAAAGATGATATTTGTAACTCATGAGACCTTTTTCATTATTAGGGTAGTTGGTGGGAATATACATAGACAGAGGACACAAAGTGAGTTGAATATGAAGGAATGATATCTAAAAATACAATTAATGGATGAGAGAGAATTATACTGGGAGAAGGAGAAAGGGAGAGGTAGAATGGGGTAAATTATCTCACATGAAAGAGGAAAGAAAAAGCTTTTACAGTGGAGGTGAAGAGAGGGGAGATGAGAGGAAATGAGCAACCTTACTCTCATTGGAATTGGCTTAAGGAGGGAATAACATACACACTCACTCTGGTATGGAAGTATATCTTACCCTACAAGAAAGTAGGAGGGAGGAGGTAAGAGAGGGGGATAAGAGAAGGGAAGGCAGATTGGGGTGGGGGGAAATCAGAAACAAACACGTTTGAGGAGGGATGAGGTGACAGGAGAAAATAGAATAAACGGGGTGGGGGATAGGATGGAGGGAAATATAGTTAGTCTTTCACAACATGACTATTATGGGAGTGTTTTGCATGATTGCATATGTATAAGCTATATTTAATTACTTAAGGTAAATAGGGTGAGAAGGATAGGAAGGAAAAATAGGAAAAAGGAAAACACAGAACTTGTAATTATAGATTAGAATGTAAATGGCACGAATTTACCTATAACATGGAAACAGATAGCAGATAAAAATTTAAATACAACATTATGTTGCTTTCAGGAAACATTATAAAAATGAGAGATACAAACAAAGATAAGATAAAGAGCAGGAGTATAATTTCATGTGAAAAATATCAGGGAAAGTAATCATAACCTCAGAAAAAGTTAAAGTTAAAAAAGATTTAATTAAATGTGACAAATAGAGACACTGCACTGTGTCAGCAATATTATTCAACATTGCTTTAAGACCATTTACAATGCCTAGACAGTATAAAATAGCTGAGTGTAAAAGTGCCAAAACAGACACAACAAGTAGGTGAACATGAACGTAAAACACCTTTTTGTGCAAAGTCTGATCTAAATAACTGAGGAAATATTTGTTTATGAGTGAATAAAGACAATATATTTTAAATGACAATTTTACCTAATTCAATGTCATCCAAATTAAACTGATAAAAAGCTATTTTCCTGGGTTAGAAAAAAAATAGTTAAGTTCATTTGGAAGAACAAAAGGTCAGGAATTTCAAACAAACCAAGGAAAAAAAGACATAAAGGGAGTAGATTTCAGCAGTATCATATCTTAAGCAATATTGTAAGATGAGAGAATTGTTGAAGTGTTAAAAGGATAGTTTTGATTGTTTTAAATTACTATTTTCTTGCATAAATAAAACCTATGTAGCCAAGAACAGAAGGAATGAAGATAACTGGGAGAAAAAAAAAAGTTTCATAGACAACCTCTCAGGTAGGTTGGGATGGTGTTGGAATATTGCTGTGACACAGGAAATGCTGAACTGGCTGATTCAGAAAAACATGGAAAGACTTAGATTTATGAAGGAAGATACTATCTACCTTCAGAGAAACTGATGATAAGCATAGTATGGTCTTACATATATGTGTATGAGTGTATATGCATACACACACACACACACACATATATATATATATATATATATCCACGTTTAATTTTATCCTTCTTTGATGGGGAGAGGGAGGAGAAAAACAAAGTAAAAAGTGTGCAGCAGAGAACAAAAGAAAATCCGGAAGGAAGTAGAGAAAAGCTGGGTTCCTTTGAAAACAATGCTTGGTAATGGTTCATTGATGGGACTCTAGCCCCAGAAGTAGATTTAGATAAGCTCCCAGGTGGAAGCTTGGGTTGCCTTCTGATGAATGCTGTGCTTACACTTACACTATATAGATTTTCTTGAAATCAAAATTTACTGTTTTATATTGAATACTCTCTTATGGTCTGCTGTGTACATTGCAATGTTGATTTTTTTTTCTTTTTTCACTTTGTATTTAAGTTTAATGTAAAAAAAATTACCAAGAAGAAAGGAAAAAGGATTTTTTTTCAGTTGCTAGGTATTACAAATGAACCCATGTAAGCCCAGCAGAGCTGAACCCCCAGGTCACTGTATGTGTGAGTGATGCTAGATGGTTTGGCTCAATTGCTGCAAATTATTGATGAGGTGGATCCTTTAATCAATGCAAACGTGAACAGGCATTGAAGCCCCCTGTGCCAAAAAGCCCACCCACTGGGCCCAAGGATGCTCTTAGCTTGTTTGAAGAGCAGGGAGTAGAAGAGGGGTCTCAGACCTTTTCCAATGGAAATCCAAATCAAGTTATCCACCCCTCCTTTGCTGGAGTATAATCTCTCTAGGGGAAAAATTTCAGATAGAACAAGACAACCACAGCTATTTCTAATCACTGGTTGCCATGGTGACTGGTTGTTGCTGAGCATACCTAGAATCTTGAGACGCTAGCACTCGGGCTAAAACCTTATCAGACCTCCATTATGATCCTTAGGCCAGGAGGAGGGGAGGGCTTCTTCTCAGCTTTATCCTGGATTGCCAGCTGGGTACAGATCTAAATCACCAGGGACTACAAAATATCAGGAGATACCCAGAAATGCAAACTTATGTGCACACAGGCACATATATTGCATATGTTGAGAGACAGAAGACAAAACAAAAACAGACATAGACATGCATAGGCAGAGGCAGAGAGGCAGAGCTGGAGCCAGAAAAAAGAAATATAGATACTGAAGACAGAAGGAGACACATAAAGCAAGCAGCTGTTGCTATGAGATCTGCATCAGGGAAGGGAACAAACATCATCCCAGGCACTCTGGTGACCTCACTGATCTCCTCCTAGCCAAGTGAGAAGAAACTGAGGCCCAATAAGGTTAAGTTGTTGCCCAGGGTCACACAGGTACTATGCATCAGAGGAAGAATTTGAACCCAGGTCCTCTGACTCCATAACAGCCAAACTTCTTTCCAGAATACAATTCTGCCTCCCAGAGTCCCTTTTGCCACCAAACCATGGCTGCCCCGGGGCCATCAGAATTTGGCTTTTAATTATCTATAGAAAATAGTAAAGGACCTTAAACTTGCATGTGAACAATCAGACTAATAACATGACAAATATAGGAGAAACTTTAATTTTACCTGGTGAAAAATGCAAATTGAAAAGGATTTGGTCTTGATCACAGTGCCTGGCATATGCACAACAGGCACTTAAGAAATGCTAGTTTGATTGGCTGGGCCCGTGAAAGTCAAGACAATACTTCTTCTCTTTCCAAATGTCTTGTCTGTCACCCCGAGTCTATGCTTAGGTTGAGGTCTCCAATCCACCAAAAAGAAAGCTCATGGGCTCAGTAGAATCCACCCCTCTCCATCTGTTGGGATCCACCTTCCACTTTGTTATTCTCTTTAGGTCTCTATGTTGGCATGATGATGCTTGGTAATGACTCATTAGTGGGACGCAAGCCTCAGAAGTGGATTTAGACAAGCTTCCACCTGGGAGCTTGGGTTGCCTTCTGATAAATGCTGTGTTTACACTTTGAAGCATCGATGCAGCTCTAGACCTTTCATCAGGAATGTGTGGAAGTCTTTCATTTCAATAAAAGTCCATGTTTTCCCCTGTGAGATTATACTATTTGGCTGGATAACTTATTTTGCTTGTAAGCTCTTATTCTTTGCATTCTGAAATATCATATTTAAAGCTCTCAGCTGCTATAGGGGAATGGCTAAAAATCCTGTGTATTCCTGAATGTGACTCTGTGGTACTTGAATTTTTTCTTTTCAGGATGATGTTAACATTTTTTTCTCACCTATAAACTTGGGATTTTGGTTGTAATGTTGCTAGGAGTTTTCATATTGGGGAGTCCTTTCCTTTGTGGGCAGAGAGACCAATAGATTCTTTCCATTTTCTCTTTGCTTTCTGGTTTTAAGAGGTCTAGAAAGTTTTCACATGTGATTGCTTGAAATATTATATCTAGGCTCTTTTGTATGGCATAGCCTTCAGGTTGTCCAATAATTCTTAAATTTTCAGTCCTTAATCATTTGTTCTGTATCACTTGTTTTCCCTGATTTAAGTTATCAATTCTTCCTTTTTGAAAGAATAAGTTTATTTTTTTGTGTGTATGTTACATCACCTTAGTTATCCTACAAATCTCTTCCCTTCCTTCTCACACATAACTGTCTGATATGACCAACATTATCTTATAAAGAGAAAAATTAATTCAGTATAACCCATTGATACATTGTAAAAGACTGAAACACCTGTACACATCTTATCTCCACAATAAAGTAGGTTGGTGGTGTGTTCTCATATCTCTTCATTTGACTCATGCTTGATCTTTATGATTTTGTTACATTTCCTTTTGAATTTGGGTGCTTTGTTTCCATTGCCGTTGTGTGGTTATTGTGTATGTTTTTTTCTTGGCTAAGCTTACATCACTCTGCATCAGTTCATATTGATCTTTCCATGTTCCTGTGTTTTCACCAAGTATATCACTTCTTATAGCATAGCAATATTCCATTACATTCATTTATGACAAATTGTTTAGCCATTCCCCATTGGCTTTAGGCATCTATTTGTTTTGATTTGTTAGATAACACTAAAAGTTCTTCCTATAAATAGTGTGGAGAATGTAGGTCTTTCTTCTTATCATGCCTTCTTTGGGGTATAAGGTCAGAAATGGATTCTCTGATTTAAAGGGTATAAACATTTTAGTAATTTTATTTGCACAGTTCCAAATTGCTTCATGAAATAGTTGTACCATTTCACAGCTCCATTCACAATGTATTCATGTGTCTATTCTTTACTAACTCTTCCAACACTGAGAGTTGTCATTTTTCCCAATTTGGGAGTATAAGGTAAAACGTCAGGGTTATTTTGATTTGTACATGAGAATTATGAGAGCAGAATATATGGCCTACATAGTAAAAACAATGAGCAGAATTGATAAACTGAAATCTGCACAGAAGTGAATGACAATCTAAAAGAAGAGAAGCAAAAAACAGTGACATTTAAAGAAAATACGGTCACTGCACAAGAACACATCTAGAAGACAGGATGCAAAGAGACAACGTAAGCATAAGAGGTCTCCCAGAGGAAGAGAATAGGACCAAAAACCATAGCACTACAATGCAGTGAATTATACAAGAGCATATTCCAGACTTTCCCAAGGTAGAAAATGAAACACTGAAATGAAAACATGCATAGATCACCTCTATAAAAGAACCAGCATCAAGAGTGAAATTTCTAAAGCACACAGTCTTTGAATTTCATAATTCAGTTGAGAAACATCAAGTTCAACAAGCAATGGAAAGATGCTGGCCATGCCCTGCCTATCAGTGAATCAGTGATATTCATGGGACTGCAAATGGGATGGTGAACGAAAAGGGGATAAAGTAGAATGTGTGTTCTGTGTGGGGCAAATTGAGGATTAGCAAAGAGGGCATGTTAACCCTTGTGGTCTCAGGAAGTGAAGAAACTTCAAGGGAATCATTGAGGATGTGGGCAGTATTTAAAAAGGGAAGGAAGAGGAATGGAGGCCATGTATTGTTAGTTGGAAGGGAAATCTATTGGACCAACTGAGAGGGGCAAAGTGGGGAAAGAAAGAAATAACTAGGAAAAAAGGAAGTAAAAAAAGGAACTAATAAGCAAAACCTCAAAGAAAAAGGGGTAACAGGAGGAAGTGACCAGGGTGAGGAGAAAAGAACTGTTGGGAATACAGTCATATGAAAAATAATACACTGAGGAAATCAAAGGAACATAGTACTGAATTTACAGTCAAAGAGGGGGAAAGTCATAACTTTGAAAACCCCTAATATTATAAAGGAAAAAAAAACAAATATTTACTAAACACCACTGTGCTCATTGTAAGAGATACAGAAAGAGGCAAAAGTAAGTCCCTGTCCTCAAGGAGCTTTTAGTCTAAATGGGGAGCTTATGTTCTAATAAAGAATGTTACAGTTTAATGAGGGATCTTATAATATTTTTTCTTTTTAAAAATTAATTAATTTACTTTTAGTTTTTAACATTCACTTCCATAAGATGTTGATTTTTAAGTTTTCTTCACTTTCCTCCCATTTCCCCTCCCTAAGACTATGTGCAATCTGATATGGGCTGTACATATACATTCATATTAAAGATATTTTCACATTACTCATGTTGTAAAGAAGAATTAGAATGAATGAGAGGAACCACAAGGAAGAAGAAACAAACAACAAAAAAAAAGCCCAACAAATAAGACAGCAAATAGTGTGCCTCAATCAGCATTCAAACCCCAAAGTTCTTTCTCTGGATGTGGATAGCATTTTCGATCATAAATCTTTTGGAGTTTTCTCGAATCCTTGCCTTGCTGAGAAGAGCTAAGTCTATCAAAGTAAGTCATCTCACAGTGTGGCTGTCACTTGTGTACAATGTTCTCCTGGTTCTGTTCACTTTACTCAGCATCAGTTCATATGGGTCTTTCCAGGTTTTTCTGAAGTCTGCCTGCTTATCATTTCTTGTAGCACATTTCACTACATTCATATACCACATTTTCTAATTATTTAGATCTGACTTTATTTGTATGAGAAATGTTTTGTAATTGTGGTCACATGGTTTCTGGTTTGTCTTGGCAGGTAGACTCCCAAATCATCTGGAAGGACAAAAAGAACACCATTTTGAAAGCCAGAAGTCATTATGAAAAAAAAAATTAGCAAAATAGGATTCCTGCTCAGTCACAAATATAAAAACTGCATCTGTCAAATTCAATAATCTGTTTAAACTTTGCCTTCTTTAGAATCTGAGCTGAGGTGTGGCTGGCAGCGTTTGTTGGTTTTGTGTGGTGTGACAGCATGAGCAAAGTGTGCATGCGGCATGTTCAGAATCAAGGTTGCAGTGAAGTCGTCAGATGCAACATGGGCAAGTACTGCCAGAAACATCTTGGATTCAAAGCATGTTCGATTTTGAATTAATTTTTGGTCATTGTGCATTCAGAAGCCTTTCACTTTAGCCAAATTTTTGTGACCCCCACATTCAGTTAAATGGTGCCATATGGGAACACAATCCAGAGTTTAAGAAGCACTGGGATAGACAATAGTGGGTCAGCCTTGGAGTCAGGAAGACCTGGGTCTAAGTCCTACCTACAGAATTGATCATGTGACATAAGAAAATCTTGTAACTTCTCTGGGTCCCAGACAACTCCCTAATATGTAGCTGATTGACAGGAGCAGCAGAACTCACCAAACTGGAGTGCCTCTATTCCAGTGAAATCACAAGGCTGGATAAAATAATCATGCCAATAATAGAAGCAACTTTTTGTGTTCCTAGTCAAACCACACCTGGAATATCATGGTCACTTCTAGGATGGTTATTTAAGAAGGATATTCTGGGACAGGGATGGTGAGGGGCCTGAAAAATTCACCCTCTAAGGAACAGGTGAAAGGAGGAGGGCCATTTGGTGGAAGGAGCATTAAATGTAGAATGAAGACCTCAGTTTGAACTCCAGCTCTACTCCCTACTGCCTGTGAGATAATGGTCAAGTCACTGAACCTCCTTCTCCAGGCCTGTGTCTTCCAGCTTAAGTGGAGGGGATTGGACCCTGACAGATCTAAATTGCATAAATCTATAACAGGGTGGTATTTCACTCTGAAAGGAGAAGACAGTGGAGATAGTGTTAGCTATCCTGACATATCTGAAGGACTGTCACAAGGCAAAGGGATTCAGGATAAAGTGTGGCTTCAGAATAAAGAACCAGAATCAAAGGGAAAGCTGGAATGTTGTAGGTGTTTAATAAATATTTCTGATATTGATTGATTAATGGATTGATTACAGGGATACAGGTTTGTCTTAATATAATGAAAAACTAAACTTTCCAAAGGAATGACCTAGGTTGGTAGGTAGTGAATTCCCCATTATTGAAAGGACTCCAAGCAGAGATCGGATGGCCTCTACACAAGGATATCATACAGAAAATTCATTTTGTCTCAGGCAGGAAATGAGAGGCTGACTCTAGGTCCTTTCGAGGTTTAAGATTCAAGGCTCCTGTGAACTGTCTGCTTTGGCACTACTTTGATGGAGTTGTGGGGAGGGGCATCTCCATTTTTTAGTCACCTCTCCTAGAAAGTTGCAAAGTCTCTTTTAAGATGAAATACACAAGTGCCAAGAATCCCTTGTCAATATTGGACCTGATGCCAGGCCCCCGAAATTGTTCCCAGGAGGACTTTGTGCTACCCATGGGGCACTTTCTGCAGTGTCTTCATTATTTCCTAGTTGCCAGATCTCTTCTGCCTTTCTCTTCTTAGAGGGACATCATTTGCTTAATGTCTGCAGGCTCCGTGTCCCCAGGGGCCTTGGGGCAGCACCAATCACTCCTCTCTGGTTGGGGCAGCCTGTTTTTCTACAAGTCCTGGCTCTCTGGCTCCCTTCCTTTGAATGGTATGTGAAATCCCTTCTCACCTCTCCTGCTCCCATTCCCATCTGGCCCTGCCCCTCTCTTGCTGGCCCAGACTCCAGGCTTCCTCTCCCATGTCCCTGCCAAAGCTCTTTTTCCCAGGGCTCAGTCTCCCCCTGTTTGCTGTACTTGGAGTACTCAATGTTTGGCCATTCCTGGTCCTTGCACGAGCTTCCTCTTAGCTGCCTCCATCTCCTTTCTCTCTTATTCCCAGGACAGAGGTCCCTTGAGACAATAATAATGATATAACTACTCATATTTCAGTGCAAATCCAAGATGGATACAGTACTTTCTTTACAAAAGGCCTATTAGGTCGGGAATGTCAGTATCACTATGATTTTACAAATGAGGAAACTGAGGATGAAAGAGGTTAGTAGGCAAGAAGGGCAGGGGCTTGGATGAGAAAATAGCAAAGAAGTTACCGGTCAGTGATGCTGTAAGGAAGGGTCCCAATCAAACCTGAGAACTCTGGCCCCCTCCCATTCACTCTAAGACCCGTGACCAATAGATAGTTGATATTTCTGTACTGCTTTACTGCACAGAAATCAGGGCAGCTAGGTGGCTTAGCTGATAGAGTTCTGGGTCCAGAGTCAGCAAGATCTGAGTTTAAATCCAGCCTCAGGCATTTACTAGGTGTATGATCCTGGGCAAGTCACTTAATCCTGTTTGTCTCAGTTTCCTTATCTGTAAATTGAGCTGGAGAAGGAAAGAGTAAACCACTCCAATGTTTCTGATGAGAAAACCCCAAATGAGGTCATGAACATTCCGACATGACTGAAAAATGACTCCCTAACAAAAGTATAAAGAGAGCCATCATACAAAAGGAAAAAAAAAACTTTTAAAGAAATATTCAGTAAAATGAAGCAAGACATTTAAAATGTCTGAAAATAAATTCGTGCTGCCATCCCTGTGGACCTTTCTCCTCTGGAAAGGAATTTTGGTTCTTGTCTTCTTCCTCTTTTGAGGGACCATGCTCATTGAGTTCTGTATTACTTATACAGTGTTGGTCTCCATCAATAGCATGTACTTTTCTCTGTCAGCAGGGACGGTTTCTTTTTTATCTTTGGACTCCTAGCACTTAGAGTACAGTGTGACCCATAGTAGGCTTTTAATAAATGGTTTTTGACCGATTCAGTGCCATTGAAAATTATTTGACGGTCTTTTGTTGACATCTGCTGTTCAAAAGAATGATATTGAAAAATATTACAGCAAGGTCTTTTGCTGACCTCTAGTGGTCACAATCGACATTGCAGAATTTAGCAATTTTTTTGTTGCCATCTTGTGGACAGAGTGAATATTGCATCGCAATGAAAATTTTAGACCAGAGAGGAATATATCATACAATTGAGATCTTGTGGCCAATGCAGATATTACACTCTTAGCTCGTCATTGAGTGTCCCAGCCTCTGACTCATGTTAAACCATATTTTTATTGAATTTTAGCCTATCTTACAGCTCCTTTCTGGTTAAGCAGGTAAAAAGAAATTAAATAAAATCCTAAATTTATGAAATGAAGAGAGTACTGACTTCCTTCAGCGTCAATATGAATTCAGATTAAACCATCGGCATCAGAATTATCTATTATTATATCAAAAGTCATCTGATGCAGGACAATTCTTCATAGCAGTGGGGACAGCATTGTGCTGATTTTGCCCTCTAATGTGGTTAGATGGATAAAGTTTTAATAACATTGCCCAATGAAAGGAATCAAAAATTTTGAGTTCATAAATGTAAAAAAAGACATCTTTTTATTTCTGAAGGAAATTTGTGAAAGAATTTGTGAAATCAGACATTCTGGTAAATATTTGCCAAATTGCCCAGGGCTTATTGTTGTTCAGTCACTCAGTAATGTCTGATTTTATGTGACAATATGAATTTTTATCCATGGATTTTTCTTAGCAAAGATACTGGAGTGGTTTGCTATCTCCTTCTGCAAAATGTTCCCATTTTAATGATGAGTAACTGAGGCAAATTAAGGTTCAGTGAATTGTCCAGAGTCACAAAGCTACGAAGTGTCTGAGACCAGACTCAAATTCAGCTCTTCCTGGTTCCGAGCCCAGTATTCTATCCACTGCACCACCTATGTGCCCTGTCCAGGGCTAGTAAAAAATAAATCTGGGAGTATACAAAATCAGGTAGTGAGGCTACAGCTGTAATCATCGGCCTTAGTACTAGGGCTTGCATTCTAATCAGACTTTTCTATTTCCAAATCTCATTTTCCTGCTGAGAGAAGTGATTTTTCCCCTATTATATTAGCAATCAAATTTTAAATTAGAATTGAGATTTTCTCTGTTTCTTCATTCAGGGACCACCCCCTGTAAGTCAGTCACTTTCTGAAGGACATTGCTGGCAAATGAGATTTTCAGATCCTCAGGGAACAAGCTCCTTGATCCTGGGCAGGACCTCAACCAACTAGAAGACCTTACTTCTGCTTAAAGTGTAAACAAAGTGTAATCTAGGTGAATTCCAGGCCTAAAGCCAGGAATTTTATGCCATCACAATCCACCTTTGTGGTCGAGGGTATACCAGCTCATAAAGAATAAAACCAAACAGACTGTTAAGTGTGGAGATGGACTCCTTTGTGCAGGTTGTTACAGGTGGCTGAGTTTCATGATCAAGCCATGATCTCAGCAGGAGGAGCTTAAGATTTTTAGCTCACCTCCTCATTAATTGTTCACCAATCAGAGTTAATTTTCATCTGTCATGGGCACCTCTTTTTTTATTTTTAACATGTGTTTTTAAAACTTTGCATTACAAATTTTCTCCCTTCCTCCTTCGCCACCCACCCTCATTGAAAAGGCAAGCAACTCAATACAGGTTATAGATGGATAGTCATGCAAAGCACTTCCATAGTAGTCATGTTCTGAAAAATTAAGTATATTTCCCTTCATCCTATCCTACCCCTCCATTTATTCTATTCTCTCTTTTGACCCTGTCTCTCCTCAGAAGTGTTTGCTTTTGATTATCCCCTCCCCCAATCTGCCGTCCCCTCTGTTAACCCCCTGCTCTCTTGTCCCCTTCCCCCCTTATTTCCTGTAGGGTAAGGTAGATTTCCATACCCCATTGTGCATGTCATTCCCTCCTTAAGCCAAATTCCATGAGAATATGATTCTCTTATTCCCTCTCACCTTCCCCCATTTCCCCTCCACTGTAAAAGCCTTTTCTTGTCTGTTTTGTGAGACAATTTACCCCCATTCTACCTCTCCTTTTCTCCTTCTCCCAGTATAATCCTCTCTCACCCCTTAATTTTATTTTCCTGATATCACCCTTTCATCTTCAACTCACCCTGTGCCCTCTATCTATCTATATGTACATATATTTTTTCCCTCCCACTACCCTAATACTGACAAAGGACTCATGAGTTACAGAGATCATCTTTCCCGGCAGGAATGTAAACATTTCAACCTTCATAAGTCTCTTATGATTTCTCTTTCACATTTACCTCTTCCATATTTCACTTGAGTCTTCTATTTGGAAGTCAAATTTTATATTCACCTCTGGTCTTTTCCTCAGGAATGCTTGAAAGTCCCCTGTTTCACTGAATGACCATTTTTTACCTTGAAGGATTATACTCAGTTTTGCTGGGTAGGTGATTCTTTTTTGTAATCCTATCTCCTTTGCCCTCTGGAATATCACACTCCATGCCCTCTGCTCCCTTAATGTAGAAGCTGCTAAATCTTCTGTTATCCTGACTGTGTTTCATTTCTTTCTGGCGGCTTGCAATATTTTCTCCTTGACCTGGGAATTCTGGAATTTGGCTACAATATTCCTAGAAGTTTTCCTTTGGGGATCTCTTTCAAGTGGTGATTGGCGGATTCTTTCCTTTTCTATTTTGCCTTCTGGTTCTACAATATCAGGGCAGTTTTCCTAGATAATTTCTTGAAAGATGATGTCTAGGCTTTTTTTTTGATCATGGCTTTCATTTAGTCCAATAATTTTTAATCTCTCTCTCCTGTATCTATTTTCCAGGTCAGTTGTTTTTCCCATGAGATACTTCACATTGTTTTTGTATTTTTTCATTCTTTTGGATTAGTTTTACAGTGCCTTGATTTCTCATATACTCACTAGCTTCCAATTGCTCCACTGTAATTTTTAAGGAGGTATTTTCTTCGGTAATCTTTTGGACTTCCTTTTCCATTTGACCAATTTTGCTTTTTAGGGAATTTTTCTCCTCACTGGCTTTTTCAACCTCTTTTGCCATTTGGGTTAGGCTATTTTTTAAGGTGTTATTTTCTTCAGTATTTTTTTGGGGGTCTCCTTTACCATCACTCTCAGTTTTTCCTGTACCTCTCTTACTTGCTTCTCAAAATCCTTTTTGAGTTCTTCCATGGCCTGGCTCCAAATCATATTTTTCTTGGAAGCTTTGCGTGTAGGAGCTTTGGCTTCATTGTCTTCTTCTGGTTGTATGTTTTGACCTTCTTTGTCACCAAAATAAGATAATATTGTTTGACTCTTTTTGTGCTGCTTGCTCATGATCCTGGCCAATTACTTGAGTTATAAATTCTTTGTTAAGGTAGGGGTCTGTTTCCAGTGTGGAGAATTTACTGTCCCAAGCTTCAGGGTTTTTATGCAGCTGTTTTCAAAGATCCTTCCAGGGACCTGTAAATTTTCAGTTCTTCCAAGGTGCTATGATCAGTGGCGAGGTGTTTACTCCTTTCCTGGCCTGTGCTGTGCCCTGTGAGTGAGCACAAGAACTCTTTTCTGTCTTGGAAGTGAAAGGAGGATTTCCTCTCCACAGCCACTACAAGCTCCATCACACCAGCGCTCCTCCTTGCCCTAGGACCACCCCCCAGAACTGTGACCCAGATCCAAGCATAGGCCAAGCAAGAGAATCCTGCACCAGCAGAGAGATCCCTGCAATCCCCCTTTGATCAGCCACTCACTTCCCCCTCAGTCAACAGGCCAGAAGCTGAGGAGGCTGCTGCCACTCCAGGGCCAAGCTTGGGAATGGGATTGGAATCCCACTGTGCTTCTCTCTCACCACAGAAACAGACTTTTCCCACTGACTTTCTAAGTTGTCTTTGGCATTTCTGGATTGAGAAGTCTGGAACCCACCACAGTTGCCTGCGATTCAGTCCTGTGAGGCCTACTCCAGGTTCACTATGGCCTACGCCCCCACACAGAATTGGGTTCCTCTCTTAGCCCAGCACAATATACCTTTCTGATCAACCATTCAGTTTATCTTGGGCTGGAAATTTGTTTCCTTCTGTCTGTTTGAGGGTTCTGCTGCTTTAGAATGTGTTTAGAGCCAATTTTTTATAGGTATTTGTAAGGGTTTGAGGGAGAGCTCAAGCAACTCACTGCATTTACTTTTTCCAAAGGTATTTAAACATTCAGTGATGTCCATGGTTTTATCTTTGGTTGTAGAGAGAGACCACTGGCCATCAATTTATTGATCAGCTAGCCTAATTAGTAAATTGATTAATAAATTACCCAGAAATCCTGTCTCAGGCTTTTAATTCATCTCATTGCATCTGAATCATGTTCTCTATCCCTCTCCAACTGGTACACTCCATTCTGAACAAAATCATCTTTCTCCTTTTAGGCAACACCAACATTCCCAAATGTATGATGTATATCTGTGGCCTTTTACAATTAAGTGTTATGTGTGAGAAACAATAAGTAGGTAAGTATAGTAAAGGACCAGAAGGAGAATAGTATATAATGAAACTAACAAGGTCAGATATACATAAAATGTGAAGAGCTTTAAATGACAAAGAGAGAAGTCTTTGATGCCAGATGTGCAAGAGAGACACTGGAGGTTTTTGAATAAACTTATTGATCAGAGTTCTCAACGTTTCAGTAAATTACAACATCACTTTGGAGCACCAGATATCAGTGAAAGATTCTGCTATGTTCCTCAATGGCAATTCATTGATCAACAAGCATTTATTAAGTGCCTACTTTGTACCAGTCCTGGAGAATAGCTTTTTCAAAGGCATATAGATGGGAAATGAAGTGTCATGTGTGAGGAACAGTAAGCAGGCAAATCTTGCTGAATAGAGCTCCTGAAGGAGAATAGCACCCTCCAACCTTTCCAGTTTTCTGGCACCTTAATCTTTGAACCAGTGACACTGGCTTCCTTGCTATTCCACAAACAGGACACTCCATCTCTCAGCTTCTGGCATTTTTTCTGGCTGTCCCCCATGCTTGGAATGCTCTTTTTTCTCATCTCTTCCTACTAGATTCCCTGGCTTTCATTAAGTCTCAACTTAAATCCCATCTTCTATAAGAAGCCTTTCCTACTGCCTCTTAGTTCTAGTGCATTCTCTTGGTTAATTATTTCCTATATATTCTGTATATAGCTTTTTTGTATGTATTTGTTTGTAGTCCCCCCCCCCTTAGAGTTGGAGCTCCTTGATGTCAGGAACTGTCTTTTGACACTTCATAAATGTTTATTGAATAATGTTATTATTATGGAGTAGTATGTAATAAAGTTATAAAGGTAGGATTTAGCCAGGGTTGAAAAGACTTTCAATGACAGAGGTGTCTATTTGATCCTAGGTGTTTTGGAGAGCTTCTGAAGTTTACTGAAAGACTGACTGGGGATTTTGAAATATACCTTTGGCTGCTGAGTGAATAACAGATTAGAGAGGTAGGGAAACCTGATACGGGAAGTCCAGTTAAGAGGCTATAGAAATAGAACAGGTGAGAAATTATGAGGTTTGGAGATCAGAGAGTCAATGGATGCAAGACATTCTGAGAAGGTGTTAATGACACAACTTAGCAACTGATTGGATATTGGGTTTGAGGAGAGTGAGGATCATGGGATCCTTCTAGGCTAGTGGCCTAGAAGGGAGGTGGAGGCTGGGGTCATGCAAATTAATTAGTTAATTAGTTAATTTTCATATTAAACAGTTATTTATTTTTAGTTTTCAACATTCACTTCCACAAGATTTTGAGTTCCAAATTTTCTCTCCATCTCTCCCCTCCACCCATCCCAAGATGGCATGCATTCTGAATACCACTTTCCCTAATCTACCCTTTCTTCTGCCGCCTCCCCCTTCTCTTATCCCCTTCCCCTTCTATTTTGCTATAGGGCAGAATAGATTTCCAAACCCCATTGCCTGTATATCATATTTTCCAGTTACATGTGAAAACAATTTTTAACATTCATTTTTATAACTTTGGGTTTCAAATTTGTTCCCTTCCTCCATCTGCATCCACCCTCATTGAGAAGGTAAGCAACATGATACAGGTTATACATGGGTAATCATGCAAAACACTTTCATAGCAGACATGTTGGGAGAAACTAACTATATTTCCCATCATCCTATCCCACCTGCTATTTATTCTATTTTGTCTATTAACCCTGTCCATCCTCAGAAGTTTTTGTTTTCTGATTACCCCATCCCCCAATCTGGCCTCCCTTCTATCATCCCTTCCCACTCTCTTATCCCCTTCTCCCCTATTTTTCCATAGGGAAAGATAGATTTCCATACCCACCTGAGTGTGTATGGTATTCCCTCCTTAAGCCAAATCCAATGAGAGTAAGATTCACTCATTCCCTCTCACCTTCCCCCACTTCTCCTCCACTGTAAGAACTTTTTCTTGTCTGTTTTATGTGAGAAAATTTACCCCATTCTACCTCTTCCTTTCTTCTTCTTCCAGTATAATCCTCTCTCACCCCTTAATTTTAGTTTTTAGTTATCACCTCTTCATCTTCAACTCATCCTGTGCCATCTATCTATCTATCTATCTATCTATCTGTTTGTCTGTCTGTCTGTCTTTCTATCTATCTATTCATCTATCTATCTATCTATCTATCTATCTATCTATACATACATACATATAATGTTTTCCCTCCAACTACCCTAATACTGGCAAAGATCTCATGAGTTACAAATAACATCTTTCCATGAAGGAATGTAAAGATTTCAACTTTAATAAATCTCTTATGATTTCTCTTTCCTGTTTACCTTTTCATGCTTCTCTTGAGTCTTGAATTTAATATCAAATGTTCTATTCTGCTCTGGTTTTTTCATCAAGAATGCTTGAAAGTCCTCTATTTCACTGAATGTCGATTTTTCCCTCTCTAGGATTATATTCAGTTTTGCTGGGTAGGCGATTCTTGGTTGTAATCCTATCTCCTTTTACATCTGGAATATTATATTCCAAGCCCTCTGGTCCCTTAAGGTAGAAGCTGCTAAATCTTGTGTTATCCTGATTGTGTTTGCACAATACTTGAATTGTTTCTTACTGGCTACTTGCAATATTTTCTCCTTGACCTGGGAACTCTGGAATTTGACTATAATATTCCTCCTTTGGGGATCTCTTTCAGGAGGTAATCGGTGGATTCTTTCAATTTCTATTTTACCCTCTGGTTCTAGAATTTCAGGGCAGTTTTCCTTGATAATTTCTTTCTTTTTTTCAGCCAAAAACAAGGACATAATCCAAACAAGGTTTTTTGTTAGTTTACACATTAAAACAATAACCAATAATAAGTAAACTATTTTAGCAGTAACCAAATTATGAAAAGTTGCTTGACATAACTGATACAAAAAGTTCACCAATTTGAAACTTGAAACAAAGCCATTACCATTCAAATGACTTGAATTTTGTTAAATACATTTTCAGACCGAGTGTGAGACAGCCTCCTAAATGTCTGCCCAAAAAGCACCTCCAAGTCTTGGTGCTTGGAGAGCAACTCCAACTGCAGAGCAAGAAAGGAGAGGCAGTGAGAGGCTCACATACCTTTCAGTCTTGGTTGGAAAAGGACTTGTGGTTAAGCAGTTTCACCATCTGGGCCACCAAAATGATGAGGTTTAACGATTTAAGGGTGCTGGGACCCCAATATCACAACATGTAGATCCTGCCCGAAAGATTTAGACCCAAGTCTTCTTTCAGCCAAAAACAAAGTTTATTAAAGATCTGCCATATTAGCCAGACTCTTAAGGAAGCTGAGCTTCTGTGAGCTATTGGCTAGATTGTAAAAATCTGAGCAATGGCTAGATTATAAGAATCAGAGCCCGATAATTTCTTCAAAGATGATATCTAGGCTCTTTTTTTTGATCACGGCTTTCAAGTAGTCCAATAATTTTTAAATGATCTCTCCTGGACCTATTTTCCTGGTCAGTTGTTTTTCCAATGAGATATTTCATATTGTCGTCTATATTTTTTCATTCTTTTGGTTTGGTTTTACAATTTCTTGATTTCTGATGAAGTCATTAGATTTCCTTTGCTCCACTCTAATTTTTAAGGAATTATTTTCTTCAGTGAGCGTTTGGACTTCCTTTACCATTTGGCCAATTCTGCTTTTTAAGTCATTCTTATCCTCATTGGCTTTTTGGACCTCTTGTGCCATTTTGATTGGTCTATTTTTTAAGGTGTTATTTTCTTCATTATTTTGTTGGGTCTCCTTTAATAAGCTGTTGACATGTTTTTCATGATTTTCTTGCATCATTCTCATTTCTCTTTCCAGTTTTTCCTCTACTTCTTTTACTTGCTTCTCAAAATC
Organism: Vombatus ursinus; assembly: GCF_900497805.2. Taxonomy (NCBI): domain Eukaryota; kingdom Metazoa; phylum Chordata; class Mammalia; order Diprotodontia; family Vombatidae; genus Vombatus; species Vombatus ursinus. The sequence continues at coordinate 16,517 of NW_020943787.1, read as the reverse complement.
CTTTTTGAGCTCTTTCATGGTCTGGGACAAATTCATATTTTTCCTGGAGGCTTTGGATGTAGGAGCTTTGACTTTGTTGTCTTCTTTTGGTTGTATATTTTGATCTTCTTTGTTACTAAAGTAAGATTCTATGGTCTGACTTTTTTTGCACTATTTGCTCATGATCCCATCCAATTACTTGAGTTTTAAACTCTTTGTTAAGGTGGTAGTCTGCTTCCAGTGTGGAGAATGTACTATTCCTAGCTTTGTGGGGTTTTGTGCATCTGTTTTCAGAGATACTTCTAGGGACCTGTAAATTTTCATTTCTTCCAAGATAGTATGATCAAGGGCAAGGTGTTTATTCCTTTCCTGGCCTGTGCTATGATCTATGAGTGACTACAAGTACTCTTTTCTGCTTTGGAATTGTGAGGAAGATTCCTTCTCTACCACCACCACAAAATCTACCATGCTAGTGCTCCTCCTTGCTCCAGGACCACCACCCAGAAATGTGACCCAGATCTAAGCACAAGCAAAGGAAGAGAATCTTGCCTCAGCACCAGTAAAGAGATTCCTCCAATCCCCTTCTGATCTGCCACACTATTACACCCTCCATCTGTGGGCTGATAGCTCTCGAAGCAGCTGCTGCCCCAGGGCTGTGCTGGAACTTGGGCTGCGACCAAGCTCATCTCTCACCACAGTCAGACAAACATTTCCTACTGACCTTTTAAGTTTTCTTTGGCATTTGTGGGTTGAGATGTCTGGAAACTGCCACAGCTCCCCTTAATTCAATACACTGAGAACTACTCCAGGTTCTCTGAGGCGTGATCTTTGGCTGCATGGCCTATGTTGAACCGCACTCCTGTCCTTGCCTGGTGCAAGAGACTTTTTCAATCAACAATCCACATTGCCTCGGGCTAGAAATGTGTTTCACTCTGTCTTTTTGTGGGTTCTGCTGTCTTCAATTTGTTCAGAGCCATTTTTTACAGGTGTTTGGAGAGGTTTGGGGGAGAGCTCAAGCAAGTCACTGCTTTTACTCCACCATCTTGGCTCTGCTGTGTCATGCAATTTTAAAGGAGACTTTGGCTTGTTCTTTGCACTGCCTATAGAACCCAGCTACACCAGAAAGTTTCAAAATGTTTTGTCAACTTTCATAACCAAATACAGCATAGGAGGACATGGACAGATGAACAGCAACTCAGCGAGGGATAGAATCACAAGGAAATATAAACCTGTAGCAAAAGAGAGATCCCTCAGTTTTAAGCAAGAAGGCCTATGAAAGGAGGTGGAATTAGAATTGTGACACATTGGCAAGCCTGTAGGACAGTTTCAGCCTTCTATTCATATTACAACTGGAAATAATTAAGCCTTAAAGCTACGCAGCCTTGTACAATAGAAGCCATTCTAGGTTTGGAGCTTGGAGAGAATGCTTGTACAATCATAAGGACAGAATTTAATTTCTGGTGCTAACTTCCCCCAAAGTTGAAGGGGAAGCATGAGTGGAGGGAAGGGTCCACATTCGTCTTTGACATTGCTTAATATTTTGGAGATGCTATTTGTATAAGAGAATTTACAAAGGTGTGTTCACTGCCATTTTATCAGCTAATTGCATCCAAAACTGCTCTCTCCACCTCACGGCAGTTGGCTTGTTGGCCAATCATAAGGTAGTGGGCCAAAATCTTGTTTGTATGATTCTTCACTCATGAATCATAAGCCACAAGGTAAATATTCCTCTGGTGGAAGAGTGGAGGTTGGTGGTGTGTCTGTGTACATGAGCACCCTGGGTAGAGTTAAATGGAAAACCTTGCATCTGTCCATCAGATATGCCTGGGTCACAAACATTGCTTGCCACAAGGTTTCTTGCTGAGGCAACCACCAGGGTCAATCTCACTAGTGTATTCTGCTTTTGGGGGAAAGACCTCTGAGAGACTTAGACCAGGGGTGCCCAAGGCATATTCATATCCTCAATATTAACCTCATGATAAGGTGAGGGGAGGTTGCCAGAGGTGAAATAATGGGACTGGGGTCCAATTTCATTTAAGGTCATCTCTAGTCATTCTGATCTATATCTTACCTCTGGACCCAGATGGTTCATGAGGAGTTAGTGAGACAGGTGACTCTGAACAGCCCTGACTCATTTAAATCCAATTCACTTATAAGTCAAGACATCACCTTCCTGATATCATTGGTCTCTTTTAGAAGGAAAGACAAAAACGACAACAATGGGTCATGTCACAAATTAGGTAAATCAAGTAAACCATCTAGTGAAAAAGCAAGAGGCAGGTACTATTAATCAATCAATTTAATTGATCAGTTAAGCAAATGGGTAATTAATTGTTGAAAATCTCCTTCTCCTTAACTTGCCCAGCCCCTCCTCCTCTCCATTTTTCAAGCCTTTCCCCAAGTCTGCCCTCTGCTGCTTCTCTCAATCAGCCCAGCCAATTTTTGTTCCAGAGACTCTCAGTTTGACTTTATGCTCCCTGCCCAACCCTGGTTCACACAGGAGGAGCTCTGTGGTGATCTTTGCTGGGTAGGCTCCTTCAAACAATCTTCCCTTAGTGAAAACTTTAACATATCTAAACCAGCTCATTAATACTGATTTCTCATGCCCCAAGACAGACTTGGGGACTCTGGAATCAAACTCTTTGAATTGGGATGTTTTTGGCTAAACTGACCACCTGAGGGATGCTAGAACCCTTTTTCCATTCCCAAGAAAACAGTCTCTATCTGGTCTCTTTTGGACTTTGCCCTTCCACCCCCCACACTGGGCTCTGATGTCTGACAGTCCTTGTCTAATGGGGTGCAGTCATGTCTGCTTCAGGAGGCAGACCCAGGAAAAAATATAGGTTTTATTTGAATCATTAGAGTTAGAATAAGTGCAGAGCTTGCTGATTGGGGGCTGTCTCAAGGGAAAGCATGAGACTAGCAGAGTTTTCTCAGCTGGAGGTTGGGTGATAGTTTGCAAGCATGGCATGGATGGAGAAAGTATATGTGGATGTGGAAGTAGGGTTTGAATGCCCTTGTAGGCTTGGGTAGAAGGAAGAGTTAAAGGAGACCTCAGAGGTCATTGTGCTCCATGCTCCTCATTTGAGAAACAAGTTGGTTGAGTTCATGGGGAGGGCACAGAGCCTGAGCTCAGGTCTCTCTTGCCTTCCAGGCTACCTGGCTTAAACCTTGGCCTCTTCTTCCTCTGACAGCTAAGCTTCATGGACTGAAGGCATTCCTCAGATGCTGGTGGGTAGGTTCGTCATAGAGCTAGGGGTACTGGGAGTCTTCAGTTAGAACTGTGGGGTTAAGTGAAAAGCAAACCAAGCCTCCCCCCCACCAATTTCTGGGGCAGCCTGGTATATAAAGCTAACTGGGTGAGCTAGAACTAGTCTTATTCTTTCCTGAATTGGGTTTCTTCCACTTGTGAAATAAGGCAGATGACTCCTAGCTGCTTCACTGAGAACACTACTTGAATATTTTCCTGGGGCTTATAGGTGATAGCCTATGCAAGGTCCCTTTTTCCTTCCCTCTGAGGACACCATGTTTAGTAAAAGAAAAGGAGTGACTTGGACATGCCGATCATGGTAGCAACACCAAAGAGTAGACCGCAGAAGGCAAGCCCTAGAGAGGCAGAGATCAAGAACTGCTTGGTGGAGGTGGGCTGGGTGGCACTTGGGCTTTCATTGAGTCGAAGGATGACGTAGATTATCCACAGAATGGAGGTTGCAGAATGGGGCTCTGGGAATCAGAGTGGAAAAGGAAGTCCTAATAACCCCCTGACCAGAGTCCATGGGCCCTTTCCTTTCCCACCCTTGGCAGGTCAATGGGGTTCTGCCCAAAAGGGAAAGAGGGATTCTCCCCCAACCAGCACAGATCAGCCTCATAGACATCTATCACTAAGACTGTCTTCTGCAAATAGCCTGAAGAGACCAGAAGTAGGAAGTAAATCCAAGTTTTTGTCAAAATCAGGCCAGAAATATAGGAAAGCAATTTTACCAGGAAAGCTATAAACACTTCAACAACAGGCTCTAACTGATTAGAGCAAATACTGTAGTTAATAGAAATCCAGAGGAAACCACAACATGTGGCCTCCATTAAAATACATTCTAATCTGACCTATTCCAATGTCTTAGCAATGATTGTACAGGGCGTGGGATAGAAGTTAGGACATAAACACACACACATACACACACACACACACACATAAACACACATACCTTTTCACACACACTGGTGTGTGCCGGTCACCTCGTGCACTCTCCTCCTATAAGGAGCAGGCTGCCAGAGTCATACTTACCAGTCTTTGGTGCCCACCCGGATAAACACAGAGACGAGCCGATCAGGAGGTGCAAACACTGGAGCTTTATTCAGAGGCCATCACAGCAAGGCCAAGTAGAAAGGCCAGAGCAAGAGAGCAGGAGCAAGAGAGAGAGAGCTCCGATCTCTACTGTTCCTTAAGTACCTACTTAGCCCCTCCTCCTCAGCCCGCCTACTAGTCATTGATTGTAGGATCAGATACCGGAAGGGGATGTCTGGGTTTAGCACACCAAGGGAGAGGAAGTGACGCAGGAGGCTAGGACCGGATACAGGAAGGAGACGTTTGGGGTTAGTGCATAGACAAAGGGAGAGTACGTGACCCAGGAAGTAAGGCCCAGATACCGGGAGGAGGCGTCTGGGGTCAGTGCTACACAAATGGAAAGTACGTGATCCAGGAAGTCAGGAAGGAGACGTTTGGGGTTGACGTTGTACCTAGGGAGGGGACTAGACAAAGGGAACTCGTTCTCTGCCATCCCACTCCCACGTGGCACAGCCCCCTGCCTCAGGAGCACGTGCTCCGGCTACTTCCTTGTATCCTGTTCCTCCTCCAGCTTATCACAGCTCCACATAGCACTGCCCACTGCCTCAGGAGCGTGAGCTCCGGTTACTTCTCTGTATCCAGTTCCCATCCCAGTTCACCACAACTCCATCTAGCACAGCCCCTGCCTCAGGAGCATGAGCTCCGGTTACTTCCTAATATGTTGTCCCTGCCCCATCTTGCCACAACCCCCATGTGGCAGTAGCCAACATCAGACAATCCCTCACACTGGTGCACCAATGATGGAGCACTGAATAGGATGAATTTTGGACAGACACATATACTCATGCACAGAAAGACTCACTCCTAATCTTAAACACCCACATTTGTGAACCCCCAATAAATCATTGTTAATGAACTTTAATCAATTTCAATTAGTAATTGAGGTGAGGACACAAAACAGGGTCTCAAAAGTGCCTTCAGAAATATCTGAGTGACTTAGGACATGGAGAGATAGAGGAGCCAAAATCAAAACCTTATCTGCTAAGGAAACTCTTATGAAAAAGGCTGATGGAAGATTTAAAAACATCCCCTCAAAATAACTATCTTCCATTTGAACACAGACATGTCCTAGTACTCAGCTCTTCTCTTTATATACCCATGCATCTGAACATTAATATGTTCTCTTTATGGAGTGAATGTAGGAATTCTCTCCCCTACACCCTAGTTATTCATGTCAGTACTCACATATTCTCTTTATACTTATATTCTGTAGGAGACTCTGCAGTCTTACATAGGATCATGAATAGATGAAGAGAGAGAATATATAAATAAACTACATGAGTTCTTTCCCATACATACTGATACAATCATACATACATATATACACACATATGAATACATATGCACATATGCACATATACACACATACACATATACATACACATATGTAAATACACACAGGCATATATATATGCATATTAAGGAGAGTCATTCAGTACTCATAGAGTGAAATAGAAAGAGAAAATTGAAGATATAGAGGAAATATATATGCAGAGGAATTATTCGAGCACTTATGGATACAAAGCCCAGAGGTTTTGAAGAGATGGACAGAGGTCCAAGTGGACAGACAGCAGGGGGTCGCTGGGCATCAATCCTGCCCCTCAAGTCCTTTCCCTCAGTTCTTAGTGACCCAAATGGCAACAGTCAGCATCGTGCTGGTGGAGATAGGGGAGGGAGGGGCTAGGTTGGCTAGAGGATGGCTCTGGCGTCACAAAAGTCGGAGCTAACGTCATCTGCTACTGGCACTTAGCTGGCGGTCAACCTTGCCCAGACTCAGATCCACTCTGCTGGTGGCTCCCTGAGGACCTCGATGGCTCAGAGTGGATATCTGAGAGGTGAGAGATTCCAGCGGACCAGCTCAAAGCCCTTAGCATTTTAATTGTATCCTGCCTTGTTAATTTCATTATATGCTATGCTCCTTCTGTTACTTTACTGTATTTACTTATTTATTGTCTTTCCCACATGACACTTAATTTCAAAAAGTCCCCCATGACTGCGGGGGGTGGGGTGGGGATGACAATTACTACGTGCCTGGAACATAGTAGGTGATCAATAAATGTTTATTGAATTGAATTGAAAGAAGGTGCATAATAAATGCTTGTTGACCAATTAATTAACATTGCAGAACATAGTATAGTCTTTCAGTGACATCTTATGTTCTGTGTTCAAACAGGATATTGCTCTTTAATTAAAAGTTCATGAAAAGGAAAAATATTTCAAATGTCATCATTTAATGATATCAAACAATATCATCATTTCGTGGTTACTTTCTATCTTGTATCCAATTCCTAATATTCTACTCAGATGAATACCAGAGTCTACTTTTATTGGATTTTAACCTTTGGGACAGTTTACTTCTGATTAAGGGGAAAAGAATGGAGCTAAATGAAATCTTGAGTTTATAACAGAAAGTAAGTTAAGAATTCCTTCAGTGCAAATAGGAATTCAGACCAAATCATCAGTATCAAAATTACCTATGAAACTTTTCATTACAGCAAAGGTCTCCTGATATAGGACAAGAATTCATAGCAGTGGGGATATCAGTAAGTTGGTTTTGTTTCGGTGTGAGAGGTTCAGAAACCCCTGAAAGACTAGAGTACAGGACACAGTTCACAGTCTCAAGCATTCTTTAAGTCAAGGTGGGAAAGATTTATTGTTGTGCTATATAGCAGGCAAGGATTCTGAAGGAAGCTGCAATTGTGGGCAGAGCTCCTTAGGGAACTTGCAACCTAATGGGAATGATGCTAAAGCTTATATAGGAAAAAGAGTGGATTATGTGCCAAGTTTGCTAATTAGGTGATAACACAGAACTTTGGCCACAGGCGTCATTCACTACTGGAAATGGGATGGGAGGGAAGAAGAGAGGGTTCCTAAAGGGTATATTTTTGATCTGTTTTGTCTGTAACAAGATAGTTTCAGGAACTGATGATTATAGCTTGACCTCTGGATTGTATATGGTAACTGTGACATCAGTACTTGATAGTTCTGCTGGCCCAAGATAGTCCTGTTCATACAAGGGAAATTCTACAGAGGTCAGCTTGTTCTTGTAACAGAGAGAAATAGTTTGCCTCACTGGGCCCACTCATGAGTTATTGCCAGAGATAGGGTCCTTGGGCTGGAAGGAAACTGCCAGGGATAGTGTTTCTGAGGCCAGGAAGAAATTGGGGTCCAAGCACAGGAACCCAACCACTCCATCAGTTTCACCATTAAATGTACCAATTAATCAGGTAAGACACTGATATTATCCACTCACAAAGGCAATATTTAGAGCAAATAAATACAGAATTATGAGTGATATCAGTTTTGAAGGAAATGGTTGAAGGAAGTATAAAAAGTTTAAGTGCAACTTGAGCACTGTGAAATCAGGCACGCAGGTAAATATTGGTACTGGTGAGCAGGGCTAGTAAATTAAAAAAAATAACCCTGGGAGTATATAAATCAGACAGTAAGTGAGGCTACAGCTGTAGTCATTGCCCTTAGTAGTAGTGCTACGATTCCAATCCAGCTCTTCTACTTTCGAATGCTAAATGGGAGATCATCCATATCCTACTGTTATGCTCCATTTGAACAAAACTATCTCTTTCTCTCTCTCTCTCTGCCTAGCTTTTATGGTGTATGCCTATTGCCTCAGTTGCCTCTCTGCCCAGTCATTCATTTAAGACATTCAGTGAGTCCATGGAATTACAGGACCATAAATCTAGAGCTAGAAGAGACCTCAGAGGCCCTCTAGTTTCATTCCTCTCTCATTTTTCAGAAAGGAAACTGAAAAGCACAGAGGTCAAGTGATTTTTCTGAGAGGCCACAGCTAGTACCTGTCTGAGGCAGGACATGAACCTGGGTTTTCCTGTTTTGTAATTCAATGTTGTATCCATTGCATCCTGCTGCCTTCTATTCTCTCACCTTACTAAGGTATGTTCATCTCTCTAGAAGTTCTAAGACTAAAGGTATAAGGAATGATTTGGGATTTTTGATATTAAAGGAAAAGTAACTTCCCTTAAATGGAAAGATTCTTCTATTAAGCACTCAGTAAATCCTTACTGGTCTGACCTGAATTCTTTGGCTTCCTGTCTACATAATACTCTATTCTGAACGTGTTACTTCCTTTACCTCAGCTTTGCCTCCTGCTGATCTGAGAGGTTTAAAAGGATTTATATAGTGGCTTACATCATAAGATAGTAACAGATATAAATAAAATGATATAAATGTAAGATAAGTAAATAAAATAATAAAAATAAAATAAATATAAAAATCATCATTTTAGCACCAAAAATGATATCAATCTCCTGGAGGTTATGTATTTCGTTCCATAATAAATATCATGGAAACAACTGAATCCAATTATATTCACCTATGCATTAGAGGGAGCCTAAGGTGACATGGTGGCACTACCATTCTGTCATTCTTATGAAAATATTTTGTCTACCAGAGTCTGATGGGAATGCATCATCTCCTTATCACTGAGCTCCACACATCTGAGGATTTCTATAGGCATCAGTACATAAAGTATTGACATCAAAGAGCAAAAATACAGAGTGGCTATACAACCTGGGTCCAGGGTAATCTCTTCCCAGAAAAAGCTCATTCTTTTTATAGCTACTGTGCTAAGGAAACAGAATAATGGGACACACGAGCCCAGCTGCTCTTTGCTGCCAGGTGACCAGTCTCAAAACACCACAGAGCCATTGACAATGAATCTGCTATGCTTAGAAAAGAGCTGATGTGAATTTCAACTGAATATTTTATTCTATATTCAATTCCAAGATCTGACAGGGAATAGACAAGGAAGGAAAATCTTCAAGAATTTTGTGTATTTGAAAGAGTTGCAACAATTAGCAAATACTTCTTAGGCTCAAAAAGTTTGAGGAAGTGCTGAGTAGGTGATGGCCAAAGAAAATCTGAGTTGTCAGTTCCTTGTTCATTGGCTTTTAATTCAGTACACTCTAGAAAAACTCTGTCCAGCATAGGACTAGGTTCTGTGGAGAAAGGAAGGTGGAGAATGAGACAGAGGAAGGGTGAGGATTAAGGAAACACAGCACTCCCTGGAAAGTGTTGTTTCCACTTGACTCCTAGAACTAAATGACCTTGCTCTTTTCTTCTCCTTCCCATTTCCCCTCACCTTGGAGTCACAAAATTAGATATTGCTTTTTGATTACAACACTCCTTATATGAATAAAGAAATAAGTGATGATTGGCAACTGGGCCATTTTGTGGTAGAATGGAAGGAGTTTGGATTTGGAGTCAAAGAGGCTTGGGCTCAAATCTTGCCTCTGTCATTAATGACCTGTATAACCCTGAGCCTATCACAGAAGGCCTCTGAGCTTTAATTCTCAGATCAGTAAAATAAGAAGATTTCATTACATAGCCTCCAAGATCCCCTTCAGCACCTATATTCTATACTCCTATGTGTGACTTTAAGCTAGTCACTTCTCTCTGGGCTTCAATTTCCTTATCTGTCAATTTTTTAATTTGTATATCTGATATCCCTTGCAGTTCTCCATCCAGTGTCTTGTCCATGACCTTGGGTAAATAAACCCTGTAAAATGAGGGGATTGGACTAGGTGGTCTCTGAAGTCCCTCCCATCTCTAGATCTAGGAACCCATGATCCTGCAGACCCATTGAAGGCCTTAAAGGAATGACTAGGTAGAGAGTGACCTAAGGTCAAAGATTTACACCATATATTTGAGAACATTGGTAATGCCTGAAAGGAGAAAGATGGCTTTATTCAGAATGGAGTGTATCATTTGGAGAGAGATGGGCAACATGGTTCAGGGCAATGAGACAAATGTCCATGGCATCACATAAACTCAGACATCACTGAGCGATTGAACAACAGGCCCTGGGACTCTGGGCAAATATTTACCTGAATGCCTGATTTCACACTGCTTCAGTCTCAGTCAAATTTGATATTTCTTTCATAAATTTCGTTCAAAACAAAGATAATTCATTTTTTGCCTATATTTCCTTAAAATTATTTGTTCCTTTTGCTGGCCAACATTAATAATTATTCACGATGGAAGGTAAAATCAGCTCAAAGTCATGACAGGTTATCCTGTAACAGATGACTTTTGATACGATGGAGAGTTGTATAAATAATTTTGATTTTTGACAACTTATTCTGAATTCATATTGAAACTGAAGGAATTCAATACTCTTAAAACTTTAAGATTTTATTTAGTTCCATTCTGTCTATTTGACCAGAAAGGAGCTGTAACATGGGCTAAAACTAAATAAAAATATAGTTTAAAATGAGTCATAGGTTTGGACATGAGACGGTCAACTAAAAGTGTAATGTCTGCATTAGCCATAATCCAGGAATTTCATTTGTATGGTATATTCCTCTCTGGCCTAAAACTTTCATTACAATGCAATGTTCTATCTGATCACAAATAATTGTTAAATTCTGCAATGTCGAGCTCGACCAATAGATGTCACCAAAGACCGTGATAAATTATTCTTAACTATTTTTTTTTTTAACCACTAGATGTCACCAAGTGACCTAAATTTCAATGACACTAAATTAACCAAAAAACGTTTATTTACAGTCTATTATGTGTTTTTGTACTAGGAATCTAAAGATACACAGAAAACAGTCCCTGTCCTTAGAGAAAAGTATATATTATTAATGGAAACTAATTCTGCATGAGTCATACAAAACGAAATAAACATGGCCCTTCAAAAGAGGAAGAAGACATGTCTCCCCATTACTTTCCAGAAGTGAAAGGTCCACAGGGATGGCAGCATGTATTTATTTTTAAACATTTTCAGTATGTTGATTTATTTTAATGAAATTTTATTTACAAGTGTTTTTCTTCTGCAGGATGGCTCTCTGCATAATTTTGCTGTTCAGTCATTATTCAGTACAATCAGACTTTTCATGACCCCATTTGGGGTTTTTTTGTCAGAGATACTGGAGTTCTTTGCCATTTCCTTCTTTATCTTATTTTCACACATAAGGAAACTGAGGCAAACAGGATTAAGTGACTTGCCCAGGGTCACATACCTAGTAAGTGTCTGAGATCATATCTGAGCTCAGGTCTTGCTGATTCTAGGCCCAGTGATCTATCTACTGAACCACCTAGCTGCCCTGATTCCTGTCCAGTAAAACACTACAGGCATATGAACCATATATTCATCAAAGCTCTTAGAGTGCACAGGAAATAGCCAGAGTGCTCAGCTTCTTAAGGTAGTACTGACTGGTAGTGTCTTTGCCATTTTGTGATGCAGGTCTCTGTTCCTTTTGTCTATTAACCTTTTTCAGCTTGTGTTTCCTCATCTGTAAAAAGGGAATGATCCTGGCATTTTGTAACTATCAAGGCTATTTATTGTAAGGAAAGCACTGTATCCATCACAGAGTTGTATAGAAATATGAGTTGTTTAATCCTTATTTCTGTCTGAAGGGATCTCTGTCCTGGGAACAGGAAAGAAAGGAGAAGAAGACAAATAAGTGTGCAAGGACCAGGAATGACTGAAAAGTGAGTACCTTGAGTACACCAAATATCAGGGAACACTAGGCGTGACAGGAGACTGGGCCCTGGGAAGGATGGCTTTCACAGTGAGGTGGGAAAGAAATCCTGGAGTCTTGGCCAGCAAGAGAGGGGCAGAGGCAGGTGGGAATAGGAACAAGAGAGGTGAGAAAAGATTTCAAGTACAACTCAAAGGAGGGGAGCCACAGAGCAAGGACATGGAGAAAAAGGGCTGACCCAACCAGAGGGTAGATATTGGTGCTGCCTCAAAGCCCCTGGGGACAAAGACAAAGAGCCTTCAGAAATTAAACAAACTATATCCCTCTAAGGAGACAAATGTAGAAGACAGATCTGGCAATTAGGAGACCACGAAGACATTTCAGAAAGGGCTCCATGGGGAGCACAAAGCCCTCCTGGGAACAATGTCTTGGGCCCAGCACTGAGTCCCTATGGAGAAGGGATTGAGCAAGGACACTAAGGTATGTGCACTTGAGACATTGCCAGCTCTCTAGCCCAGAAGAGTAAAGAAATGGAGATGCACATTGATGCCCCAGTTGCATCTAAGCATTGCCAAAGCAGACAGTTCACAGGAGCCTCAAATCTCAGACCTGGAAAGGACTGAGAGTCAGTCTCTCATTTCCTATGTGAGACACAATCCTCTCTATGATATCCCTGAAAAAAGGCCATTCAATCTCTACTTGGAATCCTTCAGTAATGGGGAAATCACTACCTTTCAAAGCAGTTCATTCCTTTGGAAAGTTCAGTTTTTCATTATGTTAAGACAAAGTTGCAGCCCTGTAATTAGTTTATTAATCCCAGAAGTATTTATTAAGCACCTACTATGTGCCAGGCACTTTATCTTTCCCTTTGACTCTATAATTCCATTCTGAAGCTACTTCAAAGTCTAATTCCACTGCCCTGTGACAGTCCTTCAGACATGTGAGGACAGCTACCTCTGCCACCCCTCTACTCTGCCTCTATCTTTTCTTTTCACAGTAAAATGCCATCCACTTAAAGATTTCAGGATTCTAGATCTGGCAGGGTCCAATCCCCTCCACTTAAACTAGAGGAAACACACATGGAGGGGGAGATTCAGTGATGTGCCCAGGGTCACACAGGCTGTAGGGAGTAGAGCTAGAATTCCAACAGAGGCCGTGAATCTATACTCGGGACTCTTTCCCTCACACAACCCCCTCCTACTTTCATTTGTCCCTCATAGGGTGATGTTTCCAGGCCCCTCAACATCCCTATCTGTCAATCTCCTTCCTAAATGTGGATCCTAGAAGTGAACATGATATTCTAGGTGTGGCCTGACCAGGACCACAGAAAGTTGCTTCTATTATTGGCATAATTATTTTATCCAGCCCTGTGATTTCAGTGGTGTGAGGGCACTCCAGCTTGGAGTGTTCTACTGCTCAAGTCAATCAGCCACAAATGGAGGAATTGTCTGGGAAACAGAGGGGTTAAATAATTTGCTTCTGGTCACCTGGCCAAGCCATTAGGCAGGACTTGGATCCAGGTCTTCCTCAATCCAAGACTGGCCATCTATGTCTACCCCAGGCTCCATCACTTACTCATTCTCATGGAAACTGAAATTACTCTAGCTCAGGCAGCTACTGGCCAGGCATAGATCATTGGACAGACATAGGTACACACACACAGACACAGGAAGACACCTCTTCTCCAAATGGACAGTTAAGGGAGACAGGGGTCAGAGCTCCAACCTTCCCACAGGGGTTAGAGTCACTGCTTCCTTTCTTTCTGCTGTCCCCTTCTGAAGCCCTCAAGGAGAAGCAGCCCCAGCCTTCCCTCTAGTTGCCCCACCTTAGGGAGGCTGCCTCACTAACAGAAGGGGGAAGGAGCCCCAGGGCAGTTGCTGCCCTCCTGCCTCTCTCACTTACTGGCAAAGACCTAGAAGAGAGATGGGGCACAAGGCAGAAGCCAGTATTTAGGGCCTTCACCAGGAGCACTAAGAATATGTTGAAGTTCTGAGGCAGAAGGATGAAAGTATGGTAGGAGGAGAGAGAAAAGAAAGGAGAGAATTGTCTCTGCAGAATTGGTCTCTCCCACTTCCCTCCTGCTTTCTCTCTAGCACAAAGCTACCCATTCTCACATACATCCTCTCCTACCCTCAAACAAACACATACACACAGACACACACAGACACAGACACACACACCCATATACACAGGGACATATGCATACATGCACTCATTCACACATACTCCCCAGGGTCTATCTTTAGGTTGAGGTCTCTGATTCATCAAGGAGAAAGCCCTTGGGCTTAGCAGAATCCACCTCTCTCCCTCTGTTGGGGTCTATTTTCCATCTTACTACTCTCCTTAGATCTCTGTGTTGCCATGATGATGTTGAGAATGGCTAATTGATGGAACTGTAGCCCCAGAAGTGGATTTAGACAAGCTTCCACCTGGGAGCTTGGGTTGCCTTCTGTTGCATGCTGCATTTACACTCTGAAGCATCAATGCAGCTCTAGGCTTTAAATCAAGAATGTATGTAAGTCTTCCATTTCAATAACAATCCATGTTTTCCCCTGATACTATACTATTTGGCTGAGCAAGTTCTGTTGTTTGTATTTGTATGTTCTTTGTGTACTGGAATATTACATTTCAAGCTCTTAGCTATTTAAATGAGTGACTCAAGATTGTATTCCTGACTGTGGCACTTTGGTACTTGAATCCTTTGTTTTCATTCTACTGGCAACATTTTTTCTCTCACCTGTACACTGGGAATTTTGGTTCCAATGTTGCTGGGAGTTTTCATTTGGGGGGGTTCCTTTCCTTTGTGGATGGGGTAACATATAGATTCTTTCCATTTCCTCTGCTTTCTAGTTTTAAGAGGTCTAGAATATTTTCTTGTTTGATCTCTTAAAGTATTACATGTAGACTCTTTTGTATGGCATAGCTTTTAGTTTTTCCAATAAATCTTAAATTTTCCCTCCTTAATCTTTTTTATGTCACTTATTTTTATATAAGATAAATTATCAATTCTTTTCTTTTAAAATAATAAATTTTCATTTTTTTGTGTGTATGTTACATCATCTTAGTTATCCTACAAATCCCTTCCCTTTCCCCTTTTTAAACTTAAAAAAGAAAAAAATTAATTCAGCAATACTGATTGATGCATTGAAATAGTCTGAAAACATGTGGAATCTGCAACACCTGTATACATCTTATCTCCACAAAGGGATAGATTGGGGGTATGTTCTCATATCTCCTCATTTGACTCATGCTTGGTCTTTATGATTTTGTTATGTTTACTTTTGAATTTGGTGTTCTGTTTCCATTTTTGTTGTTGCGGTTATTCTGTATGCTGTTTTCTTGGCTCTGATTACATCACTCTACATCAGTTTGTATAGATCTTTCCATGCTCGTCTATATTCATCAGGCACATCACTTCGTAGAGTACAGCAGTATGCCATTACATTCATGTACCACAAATTGTTTAGCCATTCCCCATTAGCCATAGGTGTCAATTTGTTTCCACTTGTTAGCTATCACCAAAAGTTCTCGGTATGGCTATTCTAGAGAATATGGGGTATTTTTTCTCATCATGATTTCCATGGGGAATGAGGTCATTAAGGAATCTCTGATATTTAAAGAAAATGTTCAACATTCATTTTTCATAAGATCTTGATTTCCAAATTTTTCTTTCTCCCTTCCTCCCCCTTCCCCTTCCTAAGATGAAAAGCAATATAATATAGGTTATATATCTACAATCATGGAAAACACATTTCCACATTAGTCATGTTGTGAAAGCAGAAACAGAACAAAAGGAAAGAACACAAAAAAGAAAGTGAAAATAATATCCTTCTATCTGTATTCAGGCTCCATCAGTTCTTTCTCTGGAGTTGGATTGCATTTTCCACCATGAGTCATTTGGAGTTGACTTAGTTGCAGTTCTACTTTTTAAGGACTTGTTTTCTTCAGGATGTGTTTATACATCTTTTTCAGTATGACTAATTCTGCTTGTCAAGGAGTTAGTCTCTTGAGTGGACCTTTGTTCTTCTTAGCCTATTCTGTTTTTTAAGGTGTGTTTTTCTTCAGTATTTTTTTTTTGTATCTTCTTTTTCCAAGTTGTTTACTGTTTTTTCCTGATTTTCTTGCATCACTGTCATTTCTTTTCCCAATTTTTGCTCTACCTCTCTGATGTTTAAAACACTTTTTTGAGTTCTTCCTGGAATTCTTTTGTGGCTTGAGACTAATCAACCTTTGTCATGGAAGCTTTGGATGGAGCAGTTTGGACCTTGTCTTTTTCTGAGATTGTATTTTGATCTCCTCTTTCACCATAACAAGTTTCTATGGTCAAGTCCTCTTTTTATTATTTGCTCTTTTATTCCAGCCTACTCTTTGACTTTTTCTTTCCTTTTTTATTAATTTATTTTAAACTTAAATACTATAAAATAAATACACAGTAAGAAAAGGAAAAGAAACATATTATAAACTTAAATATTAAAATTTAGATACAAAATAAGAATGGGAAAAAATCATTGCTATGTGCACAGCAGAATGTAAGAGAGTATTCAAAATCTATAGCAATAAATTTCCATTTCAAGAATGCCTATATAATAATTAATACACATTGTGTTCAGAGTTGTCCATCTTTTCTTTGCTTCCTTGTTAAGTTTTATTTTGTTCTCCACTGTGTACTTCTTACTTTGTACTTTTTCCCCTTTCTTACCCCCTCCCTAATGAAGGCAACAATTAAGTGTGGA